>NW_020955819.1:19902-121722 GCF_003031625.1 Empidonax traillii | reverse complement strand
CATCCCTGGAGGTTTTTAAGCAGAGATTGGATGTGGCCCTTAGTGCCATGATATAGTAATTGGAGTTGGATCAGGGGTTGGACTTGATGATCTTGGAGGTCTTTTCCAACCCAATCTATTCTATGATTCTAAGCGCCATATGTCACATATTTGGCAATCGTGGATTAAGAGATTTTTGGAGATCGAGGGTGCCATTCCCAAGGGATCTCTGGACACACTCTCCTCTCTCTGTTGGAACTAGACCATTGTGCACTTGGGATCCTAAGAGCTGTGCAGATGCGCATGGAGCCTTGCTGCAGCCTGTGGTTTGCACACTCACATGGGGAAGAGGAGACATGGAGACTCTGGCTCTGCTCTGCTCCCAGGCAAGCAGCAAGTTAGCTCCCTTCTCACTTTCTTTCTTTCTGCCCCCACATTTGGCATTCCTGGTTGCACAGGGGTCCTGCTTCCTCACAGAAAATTGGGGTATCCCAACCTTTTGTGCCCTGGAGCCTGACGATGGGAGACCTCTTTGGTGATGAACAAAATGTGGTTTTGAACTCTCTGAGGCCAGGGACAACCCTCATACAGTTATTCTTGGTTAAGGGTTCTCACCACTCGCTTCTTATACAAGGCTTTGATTGTTGGGGCTGCCATAAAATGTTTTAAATGGAGCCTACTCTGTGAGGTCCCTGACTTAGAATAGGGCTTGGGGGACTGCTGGTAGCCAGTACCTCTTGTGGAGTACCTGTCAAGTCACTCTCAAGTCACTGGAGTGAGGCATCAGTGGATTCTGAGGTCCAAATTCTACCTAAATTGCACTTTGAGCACAGGACTAATTTTTTTCAGAGCTGATTTAACAAATGTTTATATGCGAGAAGAATTTAGTCCAAAATAGCTCCATTCAGGTAGGTATGATGAAGAGATGCTATACCCAGCAATTCAGAGCCAAATAGAAACACCCAAGCAGCCCTGCACTATTTATTTTGTGTTCATGCAATGCCCTGAAATTAAAACAACATAAGGTTGAAGTAATAGTGACGATGATTTCTCTACTTTACACAGAACTCTTTCAGAAGAAAGTAATTTATCTAAAACTACAGTGTGATTTAACTTGCCAGACCTTTCTCAGAGCTTAAATAGAACTGCGATGATTATACATTTTCATCTGTCTCGGCAAGAAAACCATCAATTATGCTGGGCTGACCTGCCCCTTCCAGCAAAGGAAGAGATACATTTAGAATATGTCACCCACCCACATAGGAAACGTAATTTGGACTAGCTGGATGATGATTTCTATGAGGGTCATTACACTGTACTTCCGTGGTTTCTGCTAATGTATTATGCATTTTTTTTTTTCATTTTGATGCACAACTTTCTACCTCATTGGGAATTCATGTTAGCTTAAACCTGTGAATTCCTGTACAGACAACTCTCTCCGTCTGTCCTCCTTCCCACTACAGCTTTTGTCTGCTCTCATATCTGCCCCCCTCACTCCCAGGCAAACTTTTTCCCCTTTCCTAATCTAACTACTTCTGTCTAATATCATTAAGACCCCAGCCAGGTACCATCAATCCCTGGCACTGCCACTTCTCCAAGAAACTGAGGGCAAAGACAAGTACCTGCAATTCATCTTCTAATTCCAACAAATGGTTTTAAAAAGTCAAAGTTACTTTTAAAAGTACTTTTTGGAAAGCTACTCTTTAAAGTGGTTTCTCATGGTTTATGCACTATAAAAAGAGCGCTAAGTAACCCTGCTATTGTGCTGCCTGCAAACTAGGAATTCGTGTAGCGTCTCAGAATTCCCCTGAAGGTACATATTTAGTCTAAAAGTGAAGAATTTGTGTTAAAGGCACTGAAAAAACTGCACATCACCTTGGGGATGGTTTTTGGAATTTCTGTAGCGTGTTCAAACAAAACTTGACAGCTTTTTTTTTTTTTTGGTAGAAACTTTAGGATGTTTACTCTCTGCCTTTTAAAGCTACACATATCCCTTTACTACAAAAGTGGGAAAAGTGAGTTATATGACTGGGTCAAAATCTAAACTCATTCTTAAGCATTCTAGTAAATTTATACAACAGCTCATAGAAAACCTTTATCAATTCAATATCTACTACAGTCTGTATGACTACAACAAAGCCATGGACTGGTTGGATAAGGTTTCAGAAAATATATGTAATTAAAAAAAATAAACCCTGGCATGTGGTACTAATTTGAAGTAAGGCATTTATGTCTGGTAATGACAACTTGATCAAGGAAGCATCTTTTACAAAATGTCTTCAGCAAATCAGGAAGCATGGGGAATGCTGCAGAAAGCATTTTGAAAAGATAAGCTAAAATCTGCTGCTGGATTTTACTGGAAACCAACAAAACAAAGTTAAGAAAGTAGTTTCAATTTTGCATTACAGATCTCTTCAAAATTACATTCTCATTCTCCTTGCACTGCTTAACGTTTTCCCTTATATATTTTGTACTTTTCAAAGAACAGTATTTCTTCCTGACTAACTGCATTATTCCTTCTTCAGCGTATTTCTTTCCAACCCTCTCAGACAAATAACTTTCTGCTACCTTTAATTTAGAAAAAACTAACCCATATTATAAGGGAGGTTTACTATAAAAGACAAATCAGAAAACAACCCCAAACCACCTTATGCCCCTCAGTCTATTTCTAGTGCTGCTTTGCTGGGGCCTCCAAATCCTCTGTCTACTTGCAGGGTCAGCTGGTGAGGGCCAAGATTCCCGACCCCACATCTCAGGACACTGCGCATGACCACACTTCTACACGCCCTGCAGGTGGAGCACAGGCTCCCTTCTTCCTTAGGCATGGGATATAGAGGTGCTGCCACCTGGATGCTGAGTGGATAAGCATGAGTTGTTGTGGTAGCCAGGTCCAGAAGGCATGTCTGGACCCCCTACTAGAGGTGACATTCGCGTCCTGCTGGTCTGAGCCATGAGGGGCTCCCAAGGCCACTCACTAGATCTGTGCTTTCTTACAGAGAGCATCAAAGGCTAATCTTCAGTCTAGTTTAGTCTTTGGGCAGAGTCTACCAATACTTCTGCAGATAAGCTGGATGCTTCTCTGCTGTCGCCTTCAGAGAGATTGTTGGATTTAGAAGTCTGTCCTGTCTCCTGCTCCTGGGTCCTGCTAGGAGGTGAGTCCTGCTCCTCAAGGTCTCAAAGTGAAAAGCTGCGAGGTGGATGGAGCCTTAGATTTTTTTTCCTATGGCAGGCTAGTGGTCATGGCTGCTCTGGCTTTGTTACAGGCTGTTTCAATCGTATCCCTCACAGCTGGTGCTGGTCCACAGCCCATCTTCAACCCAACAGGCACATTCAAGCCGAGACCCACCAGACATGGTTCTTCCAGGGAGCCATTTGGAAACTGTGGACCTACATATACTGTTTCTCCTTTTTTAATAACTGAAGAAGACACTTCAGGACTCCATGCTGCTCTTGGGATGAAAGTGAGCTATGAATTTCCATGAGTGCCAGCATTATAAATGAGGCTATTATGGGTAGTGCTGGGTTTACGAAGACATGCTGTTGGTGGAGGGGCTGGTGAGAGACATGACACAGTGAGGACCAAGCTGTGCAGCCTTATGGCATGTGTATAGCAAGCCCTTGTCAACACAGGTGTGGCCTCTCCAACATATGGGTCATGCAGACAACATATGAGGGATGGCTATGCTTCCAAAATTACATCCCCCAGTATCTGAGTTCCCTGGATGGGAAATAAAGAGCTAGAGAAGATGGTGTCAAAGAAAGTGGCCTCCAGAGTACAGTCCTGAATACTGCGACAGAGTAGGTACAGTCAGAAACTGCTGAGAAATGTGTCTCAGCCTGATACTGATTTACCAATTTTGCATATTAGATTCTTTTTAAACCTGCTGGTTTTGCATAGAGAGTAATCACAGGATTCTGTTTCTGAGAGCTCAAGATCAAAAATGAAAACCACATGGACTGGGAGAAGGAACTTGTAATTTGAAGTCTCTTGTTTTTTAAACAAACCATGCCTGCAGACCTCAGTATTTTATAATCCACTTCCATGCTCAGGAATTTTTTTCTGAACTTAGGCTTTAGGACATTGCCCTATGAGCTTCTACTTCAAATCTAGTTATTGCCTAACCTACATATTTCTTTCTACACACAGATTTCACCAGTGAGAATAGAAGATGTAAACCACAGAAGACTGAGACTTTAAATCCCAAATTACCACGTACTTTGAGATGCAATTTGACGGAAAGGCTCTTCCCAAAGCAGGGTGAAAGAGGACTTGTCTGACTCATATGATGCCAATATTTGACTGTAATATTTGTACCGAGTTGTTCCATTGGAACTACTATAAACTTCTCTAATCTCTCGCCTCCCTCATCTGGACACTTCTCTCCATTCCCATGTAGGCTTATTTCCAAACTTTCTTCATATGCTTCCTGACCAGAAACTTCTTCAACCAAGCCCAGGAGAACAGGATTCTCAAGAGCTGCAGAAGCATTGCAAGAGAGGCGAGAAAGATGCGCTCCCACCAAGGCGAGCAGGAAGGACTCCAGTCATCCTCAGATGGCTGGCAGCTGTGAAAATAGCCCCTGTAGCCATGGAGCCATTACCCTTTCCTAGCTCTGACTCACTGAAGTTGACGAGGGCCAGGATACACAGCGCTGCTGCCAGCTTTCCTCTGTGTCTCACCCTTGTTCTATGGACTGAAGGGTAAACGACATGTTTGGGGAAAATAAAAAAGAATGGGGCCTTCTGAATCCCTAAAGCAACCTGGCAGGGCGATTGAGAGGCACAGAGGTGGCCGTGTCCAAACTTCCCTGTAAACAAGTGATTTTTGAGAGGTAAAAAATTCCACAGTTTTACGTACAAGGCTGGAGGTGCTGGAAATCCCCAGCTCATCCTGGTGGGGACATTAAAAAGGACTGCATGAAGCTACACAAGAACACTCAGAATTTTCCCCAAGATTTTGGCCCATGTATAACTGACACTTGGCAATTATGTGCTTTTTTGTGTACGAACCAAGCTTCCAGCTGAAAGACTGCCGACTGCTGTGTTACATTTACAAAGATATTTTATAAGGTGACAGGCGGAAAAACAGTTTGCAAATGCAAGTTCATCTTGAAAATATTTTTTATATCTGTGTCTATGGGATGTCCTGTAGAATGAGACATGTTAAGGATAGCTGACACAGATCATGCTCTTAATGTGTCACTGACCTCTTAATGCACTCTGAAATTCTGGAGATAAAGCAAAGGGATGGACTTAAAGTGTGCTAGAAAATCAGTTTTGCCATGACAGCAATACTTGTCAGGTTAAGAACTGCTTAAACCTAGATGATTTGAATGAATCAGAGATGGTTATAAATACTCTTCTGAATGCATTTTCAGTTTGGGATATGAGCTACAAATTTGGGTGTTCTGCTTCAAAAGGGAAAGAAAATGCTTCAGATGATGTTTTTGTTTGTTTGTTTGGTTGGTTGGTTTTTTTTTTTTTTTGAGTTAAAATGCATTTTCATGAGAAATATTGACTCTTCCAAGACATTAGGAAATTTTCTTTCTGATCAACAATTTCTGTTTTTTTTCCAGGCCTCAGTCACTAAAAAATGAACCCAAAGAGGAAAGGCAGCCCAAGGCAACACAGCCACATCCTGCTGCAGAGGAGAGCAGAGAAGATGGCAAAAGAGGTGAGGGTGAGCCAGCTGCAGAAAGAGGGAGCAGGCTCTGCTCTCTGTTGGCAGGGCACTGTCAGAGGATGTGGGAGCAGCCCTCAGACACCACTAAATGTACAGCTGCCCCAGCACAGAGTTTGGTGCAAAATGTTTGCAGAGGCCAGTGCAAATACTTGTGTAGCTAGCCCAAGAGTGCCATGCCGTCAGGACTGCCCGGTTCTGTTACCTCCCAGTGTTTGCAAGGGGCACTACACCCACACAGTCTGCAACCTCAGCTGGCCAGTACAGCTACCCCGTAGATGCCTTTGGAGCCTACATGATTTCAGTAGATCCTGACTGTGCTGCTGTTGGCCACTGGAAGAAAAAGCCCATCAGCAATACAAGCTCCTGTTTTATCTGCAACAAGTCTCTTCACGTCCCACTTTTTGCGTCATCCTGCTTTCCGAAGGGCATTATCAGGAGTCTTACTGCTGCCCTGCGGTCACACTCACAGCAGTGCCTGCATCCCCTTCGGGTTAGGGTTTAAAGAGTTCACAGAGGCGATGCAGGCTGTTGCAAAACAGACAGTCAGAGTTTAATTTACTGATAGAGATATACAATCTAAACAGCTACAGATTTTTCTGGGCTTTTCTGCACCTCTCTGAGCCTCCTGTGTGGCAGCGGGAAGCTTTGCAGCCCGCGCAGCATTTGCTCAGGTTTTCCAAGTGGGAAATGTGCAGCAAATAAAGGAACTGGGATGCAAAAGAGTGGCAGCTGCTCTAGGACTGTTAGAGAGGCTCTTTTACAGGCGAATGAACCGTCAATTTGTAGTAAGACATTGTTTTCTAAACATAGCATGAAAACTGTTATCTTGCCTGGCTGGTCATTAGAAGAGAGATAATTATAGTCTCTGTGCGACAGCCGGGCCCAGAACAGGGGCTGCATTGTCCCAGGTCCCAGCTGAGCTCTAGCACAGGCTCCCCAGGCAGCGCTGGGACAAGAGGGCTCCTTGTGCCCCGGCAAGTTCAAAAGAGGAATTGAAGTGCTCTAAGTAGGTGTTAAGCACCTATTTCTCTCTCCGACTCCGCACTTAAAAACTACTCCATAAGAGAAAGGTGTAGAGGTCTGTAGCTGCATCCTCCCTGGCCTTATGTAAAATAAATGCTATGATTATTATTTTTCTTTTCTTAAAAAAGAAAATAGAAGAAAAAAAAAAAAAGAAAAAAAAAGCCCCAAAGCTCCAGTTTTGCATTTATTTTTGTTTTGTTCTGTGTTTCTGTTTTCCATCAGAGACCTTTATGACGACATACGTCCTTCAGTGCCCACTTCCTGAGCCCTGAAGGTGAGGTCTAAACTTCAGTTCATGCTGCAGTCTGCCAGAGAAGTCCTGGCATACCCAGAACTTCAGGGGGCCAGAACATCCCGCAGAACCATCAGGAAATCCCAGACTATTGCTTTCCACCACCCATCCAGAAAATACACTGCCACCCCACCCAATTGCAATGGGCCAACACACTCCTCACTGCTCTGGCACCTACTCATGCCAGTACCACTGTTTGGGGAGTTCATGCCTGTGAGTGTCAAACCTTTTTTTTTTTTTTTTTCAGGTATACAGTCATAGCTGCAGATAGTAAATTGAGCTATCACTTTTTCTTCCTCATTTCATCCAGGTGCTTTAAATGACTCGCTTATGTCATTTCAACTGAAAGATTAGTAGGTTTAGACTAGATATTAGGAAGAAATTCTTCACCATGAGAGTAATGAGGCACCAGGAAAGGTTGCCCAGACAAACTGCAGATGCCACATCCCTGGAGATGTTCAAGGCTAGGTTGGATGGGGCTTTGAGTAACCTGGTCTGGTGGAAGTTGTCCCTGCTCATGGCACGGGGGTTGGAAACTAGATGGTCTTTGAGGTTCCTTCCAACCCAAACCATTCTATGATTCTGTGATTTAGGAGACTTTTGGTAAAACAGGAGACTTGAACATGCATATTCTGAGCCTTAGGTTAACATGAAAAGTTCCTGGGCAATATTTTCTGACTACTGCTTTTTTTTGTGATTCAAACGTGGAAAGGAAAACATTCAAATTCTCCAGACAGACAAGATACAGTCAAGTTTTTTCTGTTATTGTTACATGAACTTCAGGTTTATTTTTAACAATGTTTTCCAAAAAGCATTGACCAGAAATAATAAATAATCTGATGTTTCACATGGAGTAATTACCCTGTTTTCCTAGCTTCTGTGTTCATACTGTGGCTCAGGCAATCCCCTTTTAGAAATACTCCAATTAATTTTGACAAAAAGGAGTGTAAAAATTAATTTCCCTCTACTTCTGTGAAATTAAGTAGCTGGGTGAAGAAGGAACACCTTGTTAATGTCTCCTCTAAACAAAAGGCTTTACTAGAACACAAGAAAATCCACACAGGATATCTTTCATGCATTCCAAGTGTGAGGAAACCTGGTACAGCTAGTAAAACTGCTTGATTTGACCAGCCAGTGGTGAGTAATGTGTAATAATACCACTAGGAAAAGAAGTGTCTTACATAAAGTAAAGGTAAGAAAAAGTTAAGAGCAAATTAAGAACACAACAATACTTCTATAGGTGGAAACACAAAGCAATATTCAGTTATATTGTCAGGACAGTAAAAGTTTCTTTAAAAAAAAATTTATCTGGTTTGAATAGATGAAAGATGGCAAGACTTTTCTGTCATTCCAGTGAGAACCACTTCAGCAACTCAAAGGATTAGATAAAACATGCAAGTAAAATAAGTCTGTTTAAAATAAGATACTAATTTAATATTTGAAAATTATTATGTATGTGTGTGTGATGCAGTTATTTTTGCTAGAGCTCTCTTCGCATCTCTGAAAGAGATTAGTCTTATAGCCATGACTCCCATTCAAGTGATGAACTGAGTAAAGCCAGAAGAACATGATACTACAGATACAGAAAAACATAGACTTTCTGTGAGTGTAGTCAAATGCAAGGTGTCTTTAAATTTGGGATGTCTAAAGTAAAATACAAACTATAAACATATATGGCTAATCTCAGTAACATGTATTTTAAAAGCCATCTGAACTACTTTTTCTCTGCGTGTGCTTTCTTGTTATGGTGTTTTGTTTAAATTTTGGAGAGGTTAGAGAAAGAGAAGTGTGATCCAAGGAGGACCTGCCTCTGTAATCTGTAATTCTGCGGTTTGCTCTAAATGTGGCATAGTTCCCATAAACTCTAGGAACAAAATATTAACTAGAGTTGAAAGTTTGCTCGGGGTGTTTGGTTCATGTTTGTACTAGTCTGAGAGAAATCACATTTCGAAGAGACTTATCAAGACTCTAATCTCTCCACAGAGAGCTGAACGGCTCTGGCAGGCTTGACAATGCTATTCATTTTTGGAGCCTCACCAGCAAAACAAGCACTCAGCACAAAAGGATGTATAGTGTCTAGGCTACTGTACTGTTCATACATCTGTATCTATCCATCTAGCAAGGGAGTTCACATCAAAGAAATACACATCACCGGAATAGTACCATCCTGTACCTTGGAGATGAGTGTTCCCAAGAGTCAGGAAGTGTTAATTAATGATACAACACACACCTTCCTATTTATCAAAGAGACAAAGTATTGAAAGCAAAACCGTTTTAAATTTAGGAACAAGTTGCATTGCCTATCACACACTATTTCAACAGAAGGCATATAAATGCTATTGGTGTGTGGCTTATATACACCATTCCTTAGCACATAGTTAAGCCCTTGCTGTTCAGGCAGTGAGTATATGTGTCCACTCTAACAACAGGAGCTTAATGCTTTTATAAATACTTTATGAAGTATATATAATGTAAAGTACAGTTTCATTCTACATTTGTGTCTTCATCTTCTTAAGTCTTTGATCCTAAGCACACAGCTGGAATGTTAAATAAAACATTATGTCCCTACAGTTTCTCAGCAGTGAAAATATTTAACTATTATCAACATGAAAAAAAAAATAAAATCTTCCCCCTCTACCCCCTAAATAAATATAGCAGAGAAATTACATGAGAATTACCTTGCTTGAGGTGTGCAACTTTTTATTCCTTTTCTCCACACAGTATGAAAGTGCTATTTTTTCCAAGCTTTTCTGTACCCCAAACTCCAGCCAACATTATTCTACAGAAGGAGAAGCAGGCAGCAGAGGGAGGCCTGGTCACCTTTTTTCTTTCAGAGGGGAGCTAATCAAACATTCCCATCAAGCTCCCAGCTCTGTGAAAGGCACATTGCTCTCTCTCTCTCTTGCCCTCCCTCTCTCTGCTCCTCTCTCCCTCTCTGTCTCCCTCCCTCTGTCTTTCCCTCTCCCTCCCGCACACACAGACACAGAGCTCCTTACACTGATTTAGCAGCTGAATTAGGCAGTCCTATTTTAAATATATGTTCCCTCCCACATATTTTTGGTAGGGATTTCTGTGCTCCTTTTGCACTAGCCTGTCAGATTTGTCAAGTTTTTCTCTTTTGGGAAGTGAAGCTTTACTCGACTGATGTTTTGGTTGAATCTTTTTGTCTTCCATTCAGTTCAGCATTGTAGTGAAAGGACAAGAACTAACAGAACTAACACAGCTCTAAAGATTTTAACTACCAGATTAGTTAGGTGCAGATCAGGTTTAAAGAGAAAAATATCTTTTGAAGAGACAGACTGTTTTACCTTTACTAATGTGAATAGCATCGTATTCCCTCAACAGTTTCCCTGAGGTCAGAGGATTTGTGACAGAGAAAGTCTGTGAGTCTGGGCATAGAGAGGTAGAAGTATGGCATGAGAGTTCTTTCTCCAGTTGGGTTTGAGAATTTCATAAAATGCTCTCAAAGGCTCCTAACTGGCACTCATTAAGTTTGACCTGGCCAAGTGAGACATACAAAATTACTAATTTCTTTGAATATATCTACACAAATCTCCTAAAATGATTGGATAAATTTAAGAAGAAAAATTCATTGAGAGAATCAAAATCACAGCATTTACAAGATTATCATAGGAAGTGCTGCTGTCATATTCCAGGATGCTGGAATGCAAACTATAATTTTCAATTACATCTAGGTATTCAGAAGTGCATAGATAACATAAATGAGGGAACATACACTGTCTTATCTAAGATCATTGCTGAAAAAAAATCTAGTACAAATAGAGGAGATGGAGTTCAAAATACACTTTAGAAAGACATGCAATTCATGATGCAATAATCTCCTAAATATATTTAGTTTAGGAGAAAGTGATTACCTGGTTTTAAGTGAAAATGATTACCAGATACTTGTAAATCTCTACTCCAGTACTTACAGAAACTGTGTAACAGTTCAGCATATTAATAAACAGTACAATATCAAAAGTTTACCAGGAAGTTCCAACTGTGTTACTAAGATGTAATGATCCATAAATTCATTTGATTCTCTTAATACAGAAGTTCAGGCTTGCCATGGTAATTGCTTGTGAGTCAGAATGCACTGGACTGGCAGGAAGCCTCTTCAGTCAGGAAATCTTTTAGTAGACCTACCTTAAATATCTACTTAAAAACCTACAACCCCCAAATTTCTTATTAATTCAAGTTAAAACTTGCAGAATATCATGGCTCTTTTCATAAGGCTTTGTGAGATTTAATTCTTCAGGTAATTCATGGGCAAAAGGATAACACAGCAATGGTCCACGCTGCACCCACCTGCCCTCTCCCAGCCTGGCTGCCTCTGCTCATGGCTTGGAGTCAAGGATGCTGCCAGTGGGTTGGCACATTTCTGCAGTGCTGCCTGTGAGCTAACCTGGCATCCTGGAAATGAGCATCCTGGGAACTGTGAACAGAAACTCTAAGTGGGCAGAATAAGAAAAACTGTCCAGTTTGTTGTTCTTCAGGGTTTTCAGCCTCTTATAGTCATTTGTCATGGAGAGCTGATGAGTATCAAAACAAAACACTGAGGAGGGCACTAACTATCTCTTTTTATCACAACATTTCTGAGTACTGTTGCCTGTGCTCTTTCCTGACACCATTTCCAGCCACCCAAGAGCTGGCAACACAAAGCGCAGGAGCAAGAGGTGGACCACATTGAATGGCTCCATTTTGCTGCTGGGACTTGCCAGAGGGAAAGATTTATTTGCAAAAGGGGTGACCATGCAGTCAGGAAGCCACTACTTTGAAGACAATAGTTATTGAACACAATTGTCCAGGGGAAGGACAAATGCTCTGTATATGTATGTGTTCCTGTCTCCCACCATTGCTTCTAGTCTGTTTTCTGCTGTTAGTATTGTTTGTGGTAATGGTTTTTAAGTTTTACTATGCTGTATTTCCATTTCCTTGTAAGTTAAAGAAGGATTTAGCATGATCCATTGAAAAGAAGCCTGAAAGCAATGGAACGCAGACCTCTAACCTATTCCCTGAAAGTCTTAATGAAACAGCCAATGAATAAGAGTAGAGAGAAGAAATACTTTGGTTTCAAAGACAGCTTGAGTAGGTCCTTAATTTTTGAGGAAAATTTAGTAACCACACTGAATTATTATCTACTCAGATATTACCTTCTCTCTGGAAGATAAAATAGCAGAAAGAGAGAGATGATGTGTGTAAGCAATATTAGCACTGACAGAGGAGATAATCTAGCCAAGACTCAGTAAGGAAGTTTGGTGTTTATAAACAGAGATAGCAGAAGTGTCTGGAAGACCAGACACTTGCTGATGGACCTTAGTCTCTTAAATAAATCTTCATTTGAGATAATGTGTCATGCAGATTTTTCAAGGCACACAGTGTTTGTTTAAAAAAACATTGCTTTGGGTAAAAGCTGGATAAAGGCCTTGGTGGGTAACAACAGAAAATCTGACTTCATTGCAGGGAAGCTCACTGCCTTTAGTCTAATCCTCATTACAAATCTGACTTCAACATTTTTAAAAAAGCTTTGGTTCGTAATATAACGAGTAGTTACATGCTTCAGCCAACACAAAAATGTAAGATCCCTCATGTTTCTCCCCCTCTGCATGCAGTGATGCATAGATAAATGAAATAAGGGAAACCTCACCTATTTGGAAATGCAAATAAACTCACATGTTTTGGGTTTAATGCTCATGAACTGGTATGGTCCCAGAGCTGAGGCAGCTGTGAGGTTACCATCAGAGACGGCTGTAGTTTTGCACTTGCATGTCCAAATTCAGTCCAAGTTTGTTACTGACTTAGTCCATAATCTTTTGTTCATTGATGATCTTTCTTTAGTGATTTACATGAACAGGTCAAACTTTTGCAGAAAGGGGAAGAGAACAAGTTTTTACTATGTAGTAGGTTCATATAGTAGGTTAAAATATAAGCGAGAGCAGAGGATGATGACTTCAAAGGCCATAAATTGCTTCCAAGAAATCTGTACAAAGTGATGACAGCTATAGAGATCCTGTGGAACAGGTGTTTTCTGCAGCGCAACCTGCCATGCTCATTTCCCCAACACTCAGAAGGAAATTCTGACTCCATAGGTGTAGGCATAGACAAGGAAAATCATCTTCATCCATGTTATAGAACAAGATATGCCTGCACAATTTTTAGAGGAATCCAGACTTTGTCTGGGAAATTTTTAGTGGGAAAGTACAGATAATCTCACACATTTTGTCCCACTTGTGACACTCAACACTGCTCTTCTGGCGTGGGGCTGTGGCCACACTGCTAAAATCATTAAATCATTTGCTCTCCAGGTTATGAGTAGGGAATATATAAGGAATCAAAGTGACCCAGGACTGAGCTAACTGGCCTGTGATCATTACACAGAAATGTTGAACGTATGTTCTCAGCTGACCACCATAGGCTTACTAAGTCAGTCCTGACTCTGCATAAAAGGACAGAAAACAGAGAAAAGTGATTTCTGCAAGATGACACATAGCTATGTCACATCTAATCCCATTCAGGTGTTTAAACACAAAGGAACAAGTTTTCTGCTCTCAAACAATTACCCTCAAGCCTGTTCAGTCAAATACTACCACAGGAATCACAGAGCAGAATCTTACAGCACCTCAAGATGTCACGCACAGCTTGGCAGTGCTGGCTCTGTTCAAAGACAGCACTGTCACACGTTAGTGTTAACTCCTAACAAGTGTCAGTGGAGTTCAAATTCTGCAGTTCTTCTACATTTCTCAAACTCTGTGAAATAAAATCTTGACCTATGCATTATTACACTTCGGGTAAATTGTGCTTGAAAACTATTTATTACTGAAGAAAACAAGCCATGGGGACAACACAGTAGGAAACTGAAAGTATAATTGGAATGACAAGGCTACTAGGGGGTTAACATTGTTTGGCTTTAGCTGCACTAATATCAAAATTGACCTCAGGTAAATAAAATAACCAGTGTCCTGTAGGGCTTATATAAAATACACTGACGTGTTTGTCTAGTGTTTGAGAAAGGTAGGGAGGCTGAATTATGTATGCTGTAGCCCTTGCCAGCATCAGAAACTTCTTTAAATAATTAGAGCAATTGGGTAGCCAGGCCTCTGGGTTTTTTTGGGGTTTTTTTTATGAATGAGGAGACCTCATGGGCCAAATGAATGCATAATGTTGGCATGCTTGGCTTAAATGAATGGACACCAAACACGCACTGTGTAAATTTGAACTACTGGGTGTTTCTCAGCAAAGATGGCAATGACCATGTTTCCTGAGACTGTAGAGAAGCAGGGCTCTGTTAGTAAGTCCCAAGTCCCCTGTTCATTTGTTTACCCCACAGAGCAAACAAAGACAAAAGATGACAAAAGGTGACAAAAGATGACAAGATCTTTTTCATTTTTGCAGGATGCAGTGTTCAGCTGAGAGCTGATAAACTCTTTGCCCTGGATTTCATGCAGCCTACAGGGGGGGAATGGGGGCCTAGGATCCTGCCATCCCAACTGGGCAGGCTAAAAGAATAAGGATTAATAATGGGGCATGGGAAAGAGACCCTTTTCTGTGACTGACACGTGGAGAGCTCAAGTCTTTCCAATTGAACAGTGACCGTTGTAAACTGTCATGGATTTTAATTACTAGGGGCTATTAAAGTTCCAGGCAGTCACTTTTGGAAACTTCTGACCTTGCCTTCCTCTGTAATAATCAAAAGACATAAAGAAAAGTGAACTTCAGCTTGGAAGGAGAATCTAATAAGGCATTTGAGTGAACTCAGAAATTATTACTATCTGTAAGGAGCGTTTGTATACTCTGAGAGCAATTTAATGTGTAGTACATTAGCTATGGGCATGCAGACAATACTAGTTAGGACCAACAAGTCAGGTGAGTTTGCTTATAGATCTGTATCAGAAAGAAGCAGTGCTCCGATATTGCTTTCATTTAATTTTTTCAGGATATCTCTATAGGAAAAAAGAAAACAGATGGAGGATATTCTTGCTCTTGAAATACAACAGGAAACCATCATGGACATCAAGAAATCTTCATTATTTTTGCCATGCAGTTGAATCTATCCATATGTCCTAAACCTCAAATTCCCAATGCCAGATTTAGAACAGAGGTTGCCACAAATGCTGTGTTGAAACATAAATTAACAGTAAATGCAGGGACTGGAAAAGCCTTCATCACCTTTGGGATCAGGAAATGCCAAGGGTGGCTAGTGAGGAGGAGTTTGATCTTATTGCATCCACAGACCTTTGGATCTGAAGAGGTGTAACCAGCTTTTAAAGCTGTGTTGTTATGGAGGTGGGCTGTGATGTTTTTATCTCACCAGTTTGCTCTCAGAAACCATGATGCTGCCACAATGGAAATCATTTTTAAGGTACCATTTTTTTTTGGCAGAACTTGCAATTACTGCAAAAGTGTATGGTGACTGAACAGAACTGGGTCTGTAGGAAGTACAGCATATGGACTTTGTTCATCTAGAATCCAGTGTAGGTGGGGATTGAGTCTTCCCAGGGTAAGTGGGGTGTATTTCATTGCTCTGCTACCTTGTATAAAACCTAATTCAACAGCATAAATCTCCTTGTATGAGGAGTAAAATAACCTGTTTAGGAGAGTGCTCTTTGTTAATCAAGTTTCAGCAGTGCTGGATTCAGTGGTGAAATGTGCAGTTGAGGACCACAGCCTGCAGAAAATACAAATGGTTTTTTCAGCATGCATTCCCCGTCTGCCCACTTCCAGTGCAAGCCATGTGCTATCATTGCCCCTGTTGATTCAGTTCAACAAGAATACCAAGTCTCCCTCTGCATCCCTGTGCCTCTTACCTTGGCAGTAAAGATCAGCTATTCACTGCAAATCAGGCCTGGAAAATGTAAACCCAGTAACAGCCTTCTGTCTGTTCTTCCTGACTGTTTTCCCAGTGTGTTTTCTGTTTACGCTCTGTAGGGCATCAGGTGTCAGAGCAAGTAGGTGATGCCAGTAAAAGCCACTTCACAGTAAAGAGTTCGTGGCTGCCTCCCAGCAACTGAATGCAACCCCTCTGTGGTGCCCTTATCCTTGTCTCCTTCAGCTTTGGCTCTTGGCACTGAAGGCTGTTCAAAATGCAGGTTGTTTCTGGAGGCAGAAATTAGAGTGCTGCTCTGGCAAGAAGAGATGTCCAAATACACAGCAGGGCCAGAACTGCCAGTGTGCTTAATAGGTGGATTAATATATTTTCTTCACTGGCATTTGCCAGAGTTCATGAAAAGCCCCTCTGCCTGTGCCCCTGTGCACAAGCTCACCGTGTAAGGGCTTACACTGTTCTCTCCCAGTTGAGTGGTGGTGGCTTGGCCCCCCTCCAGGGTCTCCTTGCTCGCTGTTCTTGTAGAGACTCATTTGCCTTTTGGGTGGCAAAATTTCTAGGAGAGATACAGCCTTATGTGGTAATGGGAGATCTCAGTATGGGGTGGGAATACATAGGTTCCTATAACTCCTGGGTGGTGCTGCACCCATATAAACCTCTTTTTTTGTGGATCCAGGTCCTGGAAACACCTTCCTTGGAAGATGATACACATTGTGGAGGTAGAGCATCTCATGTTTCGGCAAGGTTGGATTCCATTGGGAAGGAAAGGAGACTGTAGGGTGCTGCTGTTAGGAGAGTGAAGGATATAGGGGGAAATTGGTGTCCTGCTGGAGGAATGGGACAGGAGGAAGGTGCTGGGGGTGCACCTGGGGTCTGTGTGATGTGGATACAAGGAAGATATAGAGTGATGTAAGGGCTGCCCTGGTCACACAGTCCCCAGTGGACTAGCTGAAATGCCAGCACTTGCCCTCCTTGCTATCCCTGTCCTGCCTGTGCATTCCTCTCACTTCCAGTGGGATGGGAGATGCAGTGTTTCTGGTGTTTCTTTAACTGGTCACCAACAAGTTGCCCTGTGAGGGAACTGAAGCTCCAGATTACTGTAAGTCACTAAAACACATTCAAAATTTACCCTGCTGTGTGTGAACCAGCCCAATATTGGAAAGGCTGTTGTCTGCCCGGGGCAGCTGAGCAGACAGGGCTGCAGGCGGGAAACTCGCTCCCTTCCTCCCACTCAGGATATTTGTGACTGAGGTTTGATTGCAAAAGGGTCAGGGTTGGGAAGTGCAGGCTGTGAAGAACTGCTGAGACCCTTTTTTGCTGTCCATTCCCACCATTTTACCCAGATGTCAGGTTTCCAGCCATACAGAGCAGTGCATTTCCAGCCATACAGAGAGATGAGGGGTACCCTAAGGGACAAAAGATGCAGACACAAGTTTCTGCAGTGCAGTAGACTATATCTGTGCTTTTTATAAGATGGTAATTTCCCGTTATCCATTTCCACTTTAAAAAGGCGAAAACACGCAGTCTGTATAAACACCATGCAACACTATAGCAACTAAATTGACTATTAACTCAGTAATGTAGAAATAGAGTAGCAAAGAGAGTGATCTTTCCATCGAGGAAAGATCTTAGGGCTACACAAAGATCTAATGCAATTCTAAATCTTTCTCTGAAATCAAGACTTGGGAAAAAATGCTGATCTTTTGTTACATGTGAAAGAAAGAAAGAACTCTTCAAATCTTATTAGAAAAATAAATCTGTCTGAATAAATTCCATCCTCCATTCCTTGCCTCCAGTGCCACAACTATATATTATACGGTGAGCTCTATATTTTGATTCCCAAATTAGGTAAATTACTTTTAATAAATTGCTTAGTCACAAGCACATTTTAGCTGGAAATACCATTTGCATTCCTATAATTGCCAGCATTAAATCTCTGTAATAATTGTAAGAAGAAAGACTCTACAATTTCTGCTTGCTAGCTCCTCAGAATGTTTTGTACCATGGAAAATATGATAAATGCTTTCAAACTAATTCAATAATTGACATTTTTCACCTTAGGTTTTCAAAGCTCTTTTCAAAGAAGGGCGAACAATGAAAGGAAGTGAAAAGTAATTTTGGGAGCGAGAAAACTAAATTCCATGCATGCTCTTAAAAAGTATCAGAAGACAGGAAAGGCAAGCAGCTTTTGCAGAAAAGAAAGCTGAGAAGTGCACAGCTTACAGAACCAAGTTTAAGAAGGTGTTTGGGTTACTGGAGATATAGATGAGGACATGCACCTGTGGAAAGACCAGGAGTTTACCTCCCAGGGCTTGCTCCACAAAAAGTATCTAAAGAGGTGATCCCCCCACAGCTGCTTCCTGCCCTCTCTAGCTGCCAGTGGCCACCAATCTGAAATGGCCACCTACCTGAAAGACCTGAAATATTGCATGCTACCCTGCACTACAAGAACTGGCTGTTGGCTCCAGGGTGGTGGAATGCCAGAGCTGCTGCTGACAGCCCAGGTGAGTTATAAATAGCAGCTGCTGAGGTCTCTGGTGCATTGTGCAGTGGTTCTGCATTCAGCCCCTGGTGTGTTTGGTGAGCTCCTCCTTCACCATATCCTCCTCACAGGCTTTCTGCCATCGAGATGTCATTGCTGTGGATTGGGATAGCTTCAGCTGCATCGCTAATTAAAGGAGCTGAGATACCTGACACGGGACCATCAGAAGCTCACTTTGTCTCCTTTGTGGTAATGTATGAGAAAGCCTGAAAGAAACCTGCAAGTGCTAGCTGTAGTATGTTCCACCTAGTTATGCAGACAGTGATTTCTGGGGAAATTACAGTTTAAAGAGGGAATAACCTTATCCTGCAAAGCACTTAGCCTTGGTGTTCTCCTTTCTCAACATTTCACATGTTCTTTGACTTGGCCTCACCTTAAGATGCTGTGGATGAAGTCTTTGCAAGTTACAAATAATAATTTTGCTGTTGCTTGCAAGGGAATAGGATTTCTATCCCATAAACAAAAAGGGATGACCTTTTCTGCCCCTGTTTCGAGGAACAGACATAAACACATAAGGAAGGGCATGATGAAGAAGGGAGAGGGGATGTCTTCTTTTTGTTGTCCTTTGTTTCTTCTTCCCTCAGCACTGAATGGAGAAGCTGTAGGGGGGCTGCAGGCATGATCCTGGCTGCTTGGGTCTGGCAGGAGCAAATGCAGTGACTGGGGAAGATCTTGCAGTGCCTCAACAGCCGCTCTTACAGACCTGGTCATTTCTTGAAACTGCTGTGGTTATAAACACCAATGCTGAGCCACTACTTAGGGATGGGGGAATTTCATCCTGGATGTGGAAGGGATAATGTTTATGATGACCCCTTCTGAAAAAAAGTATCCATGGTGGGGTTTGTTGCAGCCACAGAGCTTCTTAATCACAAGGTTTTACACAGTGAGGGTCAGGACTGGAGCGATGGTGCAAGGAATTTGAACCGAAGACCTGAATTTTTATCACTCCAGGCAGGCAGTGTTGTTGTTTCTCTCTAAATGATATTTAGGGATTTCTGCAGCTGAATGCCATTATCAATGGCCACATTTTGAATCAATAGCCCTACACATTTTTCCATAGCTGCAATGTGAATAACTGAGAATGGCTCTTCAATCTCCCTCTTCCCACTCAATCTTCCTCTTCCCACTCCCCACTCCCACCTCAGCCGAAGCACAAGTGCTCATTTCAGGGCTAAAGATATACTTTTAAATCACTTCTGACATTTCTTTTTTGCTGCCTAATGAAAGCTGGGTTAATGAACTAGAGGGAAGTTTTATATAAGCCCTTGCTGAGACGTCGTTGCAGGATCAGAAGTGGGCAGCAGTTGCAAATGTTAGTATTTGTCCTGGATTTTATTTAATTGCAAACCTTATGTCTGCATGGCATACAGGGCTTTGTTGTGTTGGTTTGCTTGAGCCCCGGTGATGTGTCATGGTCCTGAGGCCTCCAGGGTTCAAAGAACAGCCATGCTGCTGAGCTAACAAGGGGTCTCTGTGCACCCTTGTTTGGAGGGAGATGTCCCACCAGGGTGTCATGCCAGCTGCTCCTCTTGGCTTCCCCAACCCTTTCCAAGCACTTTTACACTCTGCTTCTTTCATTAATTGGATTATTTGTTTTTTTAGGCTTGTTGCTGAGCAAGTCAAATCGGCCCACGCCTGGTTAACAAAGCCTGAAATAATTGTGACTAAGTCAAAACAGTGCTGAAGGGGAAGACCAGCAACACAGACCAGGCTAGTTTCCTGGCCCTGCTGAGCGTGCTTAATCATTGCTGGGTTTATCCAGGTGTCAAGAAAGGGCACCTGGATAGAAGCCAGAGACTGGAAGTGTGTCCCCTTACTGCCTTGTCTGGTCTTTCATCTTCGTTTGTAACCTGGGCTAGTACAGGGATTTACAGGAGATGAGCTGGTCTTCTCGTGGGAGTCTGGAACAGCTTTCTTTGCTGTGTTGCCCTTAATCTAAATAATGAAAATGGTCAGTTCAAAATGAGGTCTTCCCATAGTCATATGTAGGTTAGGACAGCAGGACACCTCTGGAGGTTGGGTAGGTCAGTGAGATGCTGCAAGTCTGTGAGACCAACAGATGAGGTAAAGCTGTTGTTGTGATTAAGCAGAGAAAATAACTCCAACACTTTTAATGACTGTGACTTCCCAGACAATAACTAGTTATCACTTTGCTTGCTCTCCAAGATCCTATATTAAAAAATAAGGTAAGCCTAATTTTTTCATGGCAGAAGTACTTTGGGCACATTCTGCCGTTCAGAAAGCAATCAAATTCTCCAGAATTAGAAGCAACTGAGGCATGTCATCCTCATAAAAAAACTTTGGGATCTAGAGCTGAGAGACCATATGTTTAGCATTCTTAGACATGACTGTGCCAACTGAACTACAGCTGAACTTGCTGGGTGAAGTACAGTTCCTGGTTTTGCTGATGGAGGCATTAGGGAAAAGTCTTAAGTTATTGAGCAGATTCACTGACTGGGTCTTATTTGGAGAATACAATTTTATAAGGCCAGAAATATCCTCCCAGGTATAGATTGTGTCACTATAACTAACGTTAGCTTAATTTCTGTTGTGTATACTTGTAAAGGGGGGAAGGCCCCAAAATCCATGTTGTCTTTGCAGGATAGCGTCAGGGAGATTACTCTCAGTAGTGGTTTTTTCATGCATATGCTAGACCTATTCTTTTCTACTAGCCTGATAAATGTTCAAAGGGCTCTTTATAGGAAGAACAGATAAGAGTTCCTTGTGGGAACTCCCCATGTTTCATTATTCCATAATGATGATCCATTTTCACAGTAGTTTAGATGAGAAAAAACATTTGGGAAAAACTACCCCTTCACAGCAAGAATTCTTATTAGAAAATGTTTTGGTGATGTATTCACCTGTACTAACTTTCTGGCTCTTGGCTGTGCTCTTCCTTATCTGTTGCCAAAGCATCTCTGTATGGCGCATACTCGGTTTAATATGGGATGCGGCAATAAAACAAGCTGAAAACATGAAGCTTGAAGTATGGAATTTCTGTTAGACTGGAAATGGGAAACTAGGATGCTGTTTCTCCTTAAGATCACACTGAATCAACAGAGATTTGGGTGGGCATCACCAATCATTACAGAGGGCCGGTGACTGCAGTGTAAGCAAAGAGGAGGTCAACACTGATTTAAGGAAGACTCAAGTGTACTAAATGCTGCTGCATTTAGCTGCAGCCTAGAAGTCAATAGAGCCTTCCTCTTATTAATTCTAAGTAGTGATATCAAGGTTTTTGACTTCTTTATCAGCAGGCATACCTGCCTAGTTATCTTAGTGCTACTCAGGATACAGGCTGCTTTACTCGCAGCCCTCTAAGGGTCACCTTGTCCCACACTTTCTGAGCCCATGTACTTCACCCTTTGTAAAAGCTCTGACTTCTTTAGGAAGATAAAATGCTTAAGATTTTCTTGTGAATTTATCCAAGTTCTAGCAGTGACATTTGTCTCTCAAAACAAAAATAACCATTTCAAGCAGTATTGTAGCTCACCAAAGAGGCACCTGACACAGGTCTAACCTGCAACTCCCAGTCTGCCAACCCATGAGAGCAATTTGCAGGGCACTGGTCCTTGCAGGCATTTGCATCCCTCAGTTGGGTTGTGTCATCCCAGGAAAAAGTGAAATATGAGATACGCATAACAATTTTACTCCTGGTAGCCCATTTTCTTTGTCCTTTTATAAGCTGCATGGCCAATCCAAGCCTTCCTTGACTTGCCAAGGTGTTCTGCTTTGATAATCAGGCAGTGATTAAGGACTTTATTGCCAAGAATGTATAGCATCTTTCAAAGAATAAGGTGTGTTAGCTTTCCAAAAGCATATGTTTTCCCTTGCTATGACTACAAGCATGGGGAATGGTCTGATAATAACTCCTCCAAATTATGGGGAGATATGGGTCTCATCTCTAGAGCTAAGACTTAAACTTTCAAATTCTTGAACTGATCATTTGTCTGGAAAGATTTTTTCTCATAGGCCACACAATAATGCTGCTGTACTTGATTGCCTTTTAGCAAGGGAAGCTGAAGGCTGGATTGTCAGGTAACACAGTATCAGTCAAGGATGAGCTAAAGCCCCTTTTCCATTCCCTTTAAATCCAGGTATAGACTACATGTTTTCCCAGAATAGCTTGTTCTCAGAGAAGTTAGTTTTGTTCATTTTATAGAGCAGTATATCAGTGGCGTGTAGCATGCCCTAAGATCACCGATTTTCACCCCGTTCTCTGTTTGAATGTTATTTGATATGATCCATTTGAAATTTATCTTTGGCTTGTGGTAAGGCTTTGCCAGGTCTCATCACCAAGACATGCTCATGCTCTCATTTGTGCTGCTAAACATTATTCTTGACTTCACACTTCATTTTGCAAATGCTGTGGCAGATGTGACACACAGAGGTGCCTCCTGCTTGGGCAGCTTTCACTGACCTTGTGCTGGACCCAGCAGATGTGTCCTCCAGGACCATCCCAGATTTGTTCTAGCAGTGGTTCTATCCAGCAGTCACACTGGCTGGTGCAAAGTGTCAAAGGCTACTGAAGGCTGTCAAATACCAGCAAGGGAGGGCTTCTATTGCAGTGACTTTTGTAAATCGTTCCACCCCCTTTTACTAGGTTACATCCTATTACATAATTAAATGCTGTTTGTTTGTTGTCCCCAAAGGGCTTTTGTCTCATTCAGTGAGCATCAAAGATGATGTTTATTGGCACAGACAGCTGGTAGTTCTTTTTTTATTTTTATTATTCAGTGTGGCCATTTTTTCTATTAACAGTGGCTTATTACAGTCCATTTAGTAATTTTTTTTTAGCATTCTGTGTTCCTATTATAGTAATATTTGGACATCTTTTGAATCTTAAATTTATTTCTTTGGTTCTTCTGCACATCAAGAAGGATGCAGTCTTGCTTCACTTTTATGATGACACAAAAATAATTCAACCCAGAAAAGAAATTACTTTAAGAGGTATGTGTTAAATACACATTTGGGTAAAACCATAGGTCCAGATAACAGGCTCTTACTCTCTCCTGCAGTCAGTGCAATTCACTTAGTTACCTCTTTGAAGGCAGGTATATGAAGTTTTTTAAGAGTCTTCTAGGCACAAAGCTTCTTGTAAGATCTGTGTATATATGTATCCAGTGGTAGTTTTATTCTGTTCTTCAGGGAAACATCCTGCTTTAAGTTTCAACCTGCTTCATCTTTAATAATCAAATTATCATCTTCCAGAAAGCAGGAATATATGCTGATCATCAGGGCCTTGGAGGTTTTTTTTCCCTAATTGTACAAGATTTTAACTTTTCATATTCCTACATCATCAGTGCAGGAAGGGATTGGGGTCCAGCTACTGGGGAGTCTTTGCTACAGACAGGAATTAGGTACTCCATGCCAAAATTAGACAAAGACCCATTTGACGCTGTAGGCACCTTAACTTTGGTCTGCAGAGTTCTTGAAGTGCTTGCAAAAATCCTTCGCATTTGTTGATATACTGAGAAGGTTCAGACTCCAAGATTTTAGCAATTTGAGAGGCAGGCAGAGGGACATACAGCATATCAAGAGAACCTCGTTTGCCAGGCTGGCTTATCTTTAGAATCATTGCAAACACAGATGTGGTGGCATTACCCAGCTTTTTCATTATTGCCTGAGATGAGGCCATTCAGCAGGGTAGCAGGAGGACAATGTTCTTGTCCAGCCCTATCCGCAGAGAGGGTCTTTGTCCCCATCCATCTCTCCCGAGGAAAGTGCTAAACCATAGGCCATGTTTGGATGGGTGCACTCTGGATCTCTCCTATCTCGTCAGTCTGTGCAGCAAAGAATGGAGAATTTATAGGAGTGGAGAGAGAGCCTGCAAGGGAGTGCAAGCCTGAATAGTTCACACTGTAATAGTTCACACCCTGTCTTAAGTGGGGGTGAAGGGTGTTTTGTTTTCTGGTCTCTGGTTTTACATGAGTCATTAGATAAAAACGCATAATAGCACTGAGAGCAGAGACTGGACTGCAGTAGGCTATCGACTCCCTCCAACTACACACTCAAGTTATTCACATTACCATTGGAAATGTCAAAGCTATTAAGAAATGTTGCTAGGTATTTCGATGTGCCAACACCCTAAAGGATTTTCAGCTTGGCAAAAATACTAGCAGGGGAAATGTGGGCCCAAAAGGTTTTCCTGGCATAAATAAACAAAGGATTACTATAAGGCTGTTTTTAAATGTGGAAATTGAACAGAAGTGATCCTGAATTACCTTAATTATTTGGACTCTGTAGCCCAACTGAAAGGGCTGTGTCAGTGGAAGGGATGTTGGTAATCCACTTTCAAGGCCAAGTTGTACATGAGAATATTAATAATTGCATTTCATGATTAATAGCTGCAGTTACCTATTATGGTATAATACTGATATGATGATAATTATTAATAACAATGATAAGAAATAATCAAGAAAGAGATGATGATATTTTGATACACATTAATTTTGTGGCCATTAAGAACTCACCTACTGAGCGTACTAATCAATCACTAATAAAAACAGTTGGGAAATGTTTGGAAAGGAGCATGTAGCATAGCTACAGGCATATTTTAGAGGGTGGCTTAGGGGCTTCAGTCTTTTTGCAGGGTGACTTTACTATGCTCATGCACATAATTTTTGCCAGGGTGCATTAGCAATGTCAAAAGGTTGTGAATATGGAAATGGATAATGAACAGCTGGCAAGGGTGGGTTCCTTGCATGTAGGGTAGGAGAGGGTTAACCTCTGTCTCATATTCTGCTGGAATAAAACAGCAAATGCTGACACTATCCTTTGGAAATGGTAGAATTGCTTAGTCTTCTGCCTTCTCCCGGATGATGTTACTATTTTAGTGTGCCACACATGAAACCAATCCCAACAATTACAAAATTTCACAGTAATATCGAGGGCTGAGCAAGAGAGACAGAAGGACCCTACATACCAGAATTTCTATGCCAAAAGGAGAAAGATTAAATATTGTTCGTGACAAGAGACTGTTTGGAGACTAGCAATAGATAGGAGATCTCATTTGTGCAGGCTGGCATAAGCTACTCAATACAGAACATATTGAAATAGGTCCACAGTTGAGACAGAGGAAGGACTAGATCATGTTAGGAAGCCCTTGATGTCTGCCAGCTGTGTGCCTTCACAAAACAGGATATGAATTCTAGCCCTGCCTTTGGCACACCTATCAAATTTTTGCATTAGAAAAATGTAAAAACATAGTGTTTCTAAAGAGAAGGCATTGGTAACAGGTTGTTTTTTACTTCCTCAAGGTGAGTGGGACCTCCGTTGTAAGACCATCTCAGATGGAATGTTCAAAGCTGCAGTTTTCCAGAAGCATCCTTGCCACCAGAATATCAGATGACAACAGCCTTCTTGCATTTATGCTACTAAAAATCACCCACTGTAAAAGAAAATCCAAGGTTGAGAGGAGCAGCAAGGTTATGGGAGGGAGTAATTTGACTCCAGGAGTTGTTTGCACCGTACTTCATTCTTGCTAATTAAAAAGCATAATGGCTCACCATCCCCCTTCAGAATACTTAGTTCTAGATGATTGTCTCAAGTTGCCAAGCTCTTTGCTCCTTCTTGAGTGGGAGCATTGGCTCAGCAGTCTGAGGAGCCCTTCTGTGGAGGCAGCAGCAGGGGCTGGCCTTGTCTGGGCACATGTGGAACCAGACACAAGGGGAGGTAGTGCGGGACACAGGCGATGTGTTTACAAATGGATTTTTGTTGATTCCCACACTTAACATGCTGATGCACATTCCCTTACCTGCACTCCAGTAATGGATTCTGGACCTTTTTTCTTTCTTCAACCAGTTGCTGGTGTTGCGAATGCAGTTACGGGGCACCGATGCTTTAGGGCTGGAAGCTTTTAACCTGAGTAACTTTAGTGACAAATGTGCTCCTGCTGTTACTGAACCTGGAACACAGGTTGGTGTCTGCATAGACACCCATCCTCACGAAACTAGTGAAACCAGATACTCTGCTCTACAGATATGCAGTCCTGTGGTATTACCACATAGCCACAAAGGCCTATAGCTGTCAGCCTTGCAGGAGAGAGGGCTTCCCTGGTTTCTGTGTTGGGTGTTCCCAGCTGTCTTTCAGCAGGTGTGTATCCTTTGGCTCCTGGCCCCTTGCTCCTCGGCTTATCTGGTTTACCCCCTCATATTTTTCCTCTGCTTTGCTCCTATTCTGGCTTTTTTTATACTCCCTCCTCTTCCCCCTGTCTAACCTCACTATATGTGCTCAGTAGTATATGAAGTAGAAGAAATTTCCGCTGGAGTTTGGGGTATTCTTGGAAATGACCTTGTGCTCTGCCTTCTTTCTTGCCTTTTTCACATCTTTCTATGTCAATCTGAATCCTGTAGATCAACAGTTTTGCTACAACACAGCAGCACACAAATTTTCTCTAGGTATCTGTAAATGAATAGAAATGCAGATTAAAACCCAGCCTGGCACCTATGGACAAAGGGTGCCTTTGGGCAGGTGTCTGGCACAGCTGTGGCTGTGGATATCTCTGAGACCCTCATGCAGTGGGGATGCATGGCACTTTTCTTTCTTTAGAGGAAAACCCAAGCACTTTCACTGGTGCGAAGTCTCAGTCGAGCACAGTTACTAAGGTCGATTTTGTGCAGCACTGACACGCTTTCAAAACTGCTAGCTTTGGCTAGCCCAACCTGGCTTCATCCAGCTGTTACAGAATTTCACCCTAAATGATTTCATCTATTTCTGCAGCTACAGCAGAACATTTATCTGAAAGCAAACTGTTTAATTATTTGCTTTTAATTATTTATGGTAATGAAATAACACATATATCTCAAAATTTTCCAGGAAAAATGAATACTCTTGTAGTTCAGATCCGTGGCCGTGAAAGAAAACACAGTTCCCCAGTGCTGCTTATAATGTTTATTTGTTTTTTAACTTCAAAACACAGGTGATTTTCTCAAAATTAATAGAGTAATAGGGGAAATGAAGGTGGGCTCTCTTTGTAACTTTCCCAAGAAACACATCTGGAAAAGCATACCTTAGCAAAACAACTACATTTCAGCACACCCAGACAGTGAGATTCCAGAAATTCATAAATGCAAAGATGTTAGAAAACAGTGTTGTTGTTTGGTTTTTTTTCATCATCTTCTTATTTTTCTTTTTTTTTCTTTTCTCCTTGTTTAACTTGCAAGTGGCACTAAAAGAACTCACAATTTCTATAGCTAACACAGAGACATTTTTAGAGAAGTCTTTCAGTATGTAGTTAACTTAGAAAATGGGGAATTATGAAGACATACCTTCTCACTTTGATTCTGTAAAATAAATCTGGTGAAATAATTTGATGTTTAGCACCTCTTGCTCCACTTTGATAGTCAGGCAGAAAAACAATTGGTTCGGAGACAGAGCAGTAAAATTAAAGGACAGCTTTCCTGAATCATAGTGCTACAGCCAGGCCTTACTCATCAGGAAGGTCAGGGGAGGTGGAAATAATTCTACAAGCCAATGAGAAAAAGTGTGAAGCCACTGCTCAAATTACAGGGGCTAGAAAATGCCAGGATCTACAACTCCTAGTCTTTGCATAGACACACACAGAGTCAGGCACAGGCAATGACCTATGAAGGCGACCTGTGAAGACAGGCTGGGAGCTGGAGCTGTTTAACCTGGAAAAGGCTTTGGGATACAGTAGCCTTCCAGTACCTAAAAGGAGCCTACAAGAAAGCTGGAGAGGGACTTCTTACAAGTGATAGGACCAGGGAAAAAAAAAAATTAAACTGAAGGACAGTAGATTTAGATTAGATATTTGAAAGAAATTCTTTACTGTGAAGGTGAAACAGTGAAACAGGTTGCTCAGAGAAGCTGTGGGTACCCCATCCATGGAAGTTTTCAAGGCCAAGCTGGACGAGCTTTTGAGCAACTTGGTCTAGTGTTCCTGTCCATGTCAGAGGGTTTGGAACAAGATGATCTTTCAGGTCCCTTCTGACACAAACCATTCTATGATCCTATAGTCAGACACACTCCTGTGAGGTCCCTGGGGCCTGGGAGCCCCATGGCAGGCATGCCTGGGTAGGTACCCTGCAGGGAGAACATGGCTTTTGCCTCTTGCAGATCTTGGAGCTGCAGCAGCTCCACAGCAATCAGGAGGGCCTGTCTTCTATGGCTGGAGCTGTGCAGCACCACAGAGCTAAAACAATCTTCGATGGCTGTAACTGTTAAATAGCAAAAGACATATTTGGAAATGTAATATGGAATTGAAAAAACTGGATAGGAACATACTAGTTATTTTTGCTAGCTAATGTCTGCTCTCCTCAAGTCAGTCTTTCTTTTCCTGCATGCATGTGAAAACCAAGTGTTTCTGGCACTGGATGTGCTGCCACATTGTAATGTGCTTTGTAGCATTTTGTACCTACACAGAAGGAAAATATCACTTTACCATCTGAATTGCTTGAGTTGCATAGTTATCAGTGCTATAGCAAGAAACAGATGGAATGGGAATTAGGAAGTCATTCAAGCACTGATCTGAAGAGGGTCTTCCTGAACACAAAGTGTGTGTATTAAGCAGCCGCAGAACTCACAATCTATCACATTCAATATCAGGGTTATTAGATGGCGTATCGAGAATACCAAAATACACTTCCCCATTTGCTGGAGGTGGGGTGTTGGTTGGACTTCCCACCCCGGAATCAGGGCTTGGTGCAGGGTGCATTTCTGCTGCATACTTCTCTTCTTTCTTTTCAAGCTGAGGTTGTTTTTGCTTGAGGTTTTTGAAATGTTTAAGCTTCACAGGGTCCTTGACTTCCTTGGCACAATGGAACAAGACAAAAATGTCCCTCCGAAATTTGGAGCTCATTCCAAAGTAGATAATGGGGTTGTAAAAGCTAGCAGACTTAGCAAACAAACTGGCAAGGATGCTGGTCAGGTTGGGCACAGAGTGACCATAGGCTGACCATATAGAGATGACAGCATATGGTGACCACGCAATAATGAAGGCTGTGCAAATGACAATAGAAACCTGAAAGGCAGAAGAAGAATAGTCTTAAATCTACTCTGGAAGACTACAACAGGGAAGCAATACTCTGGGAATAGTAGCTTGAATAGTAACTTGGGAATAGTGGGAATAGTAGCTTGGCCAGAAGGGAAATGTTCAGGTAGCCCTGAGGGTATGGCTTACAGGAGAATACAGGCAAGCAAATGGTTTGCTTTGATGAAGTCAGGCAGGCTCAGAAGCCATATATTGAATTTTGGCATGACGGTGTGGTTAGGCAATACCTCATCTAATGGAATGAAAATAGCTACATTCCCCTGTATGTTTATATAAGTGCAGAAGGTTTCCAGTAGACTAAAGTAAATTAAAAGCTTGACTCTAACTTCTGAGTATGCTCAGAAGTAATGTAACTTCTGAAAGAAAAGAGCATATGCCAAACCTAATTTTGGGGTTTTGTGCTGTATAACTCACTCCAATTATATTTAGATTATTTTTCATGTGAGATATAACACCAGTATTAGCCAATTGATGCAGTAGAAGTTTTAAACAAATCTCATATTCTTCTCTGAGTTCAGACTCTGTCACTAGGGATTATAACAAAATTAAATGCAATTGATTGGGTTTTTTGTCTTCTGTTCAAATTTTAGGAAAGACAGATTTCACTGAGATAGATCCCAACCAACATGAAAGCCAAACTTACCCTGGTGACATCACGCTCTATTCTCCTCTGTCTGTCTGTGGGATCACCCAGTCCTGTTAATGCATGACTTAGTTTGACAGTATTGATAATTGACACGTAGGAGAAGACCATGACTGTGACAGGTAGGAAAAAACAGCAGATAAAAATGGAGATGATGTAGGACTTGTAGATTGTAGAGAAGTTGGCTTTTGCCCAGTCTATCTCACATGTGCCATACATGCGATCTGGAAAGCAAGAATAGGTTGGTTAGCATTTTTAGAGTATTTATCTGCTTTTGAGTGATCGATTTTTCTGGTAAAATGCTAAATTTTTCTTCTGTTAAGCACTAAAGAATGGATTGGTTTTTTTCTGATTTAATGAGACGTGACTCTATTTTCTACAAAAACAACTTTTCAAGACCAGCCAGACAGTAACAAGTATTAATGTGTATTATCATTCTGTCATATTTGTATTTCCAGTGTAAATCCATAATGCACAAAGTCTTGTTTCAGAATAGAAAATTGTGATACTTTACCAGAGGAAAAAAAAAGGCGATCTTTCAGTAGGTTTGATATTCTTGAGTGATACTTACTTTTATTTGTCATAATACTCTACGTAGCAACTTCCTAAGATGATCACTGTAACAGCATAACAAGGAATTCCAGATGCAACATACCAAATACAAAAAGTCGCCACTTACACAGCAAAGGAGGAAATAAAAACATTGAGACTTCTTGAGGCAATGAAACTTTTACTGCAGCGAGAGCCATGAAAGAAAATTGATAAAGCTAATGATTAAGATTATGGGAAGATAAAACGTATAAATACTGAGAAAGATAGGAGTGCTTTAGCTAAATGGGAAACACTGATCTGCAACACAGAGCTGCAGACTTTTAAAAATGAAGTGAGGCAAACTACAGGATCTACACACAGTGGGACACTAGCTTATCAGATACTTGAGGAAAAGGCAGTGGGAATAAAGTGCACTCACTGTCTTAAGCACTTTTATGAATAACAGTTGACTTCTTTAGATCCTTTAGTGTGTTTGTAAAGGCGTCCTGATAGAAAAATTGAGTTCTATAACATTAGAAGTTTTCTATAGATTGTGAACTGCTGATTTTTCTGTTAAGTGGAAAAAGTTGGTGTGGTTTTTTTTTTTTTTTTTTCCTGACAGCTATGGCAGCAGATTGAATTACAAATAAATGAAGCATGAAGCAAAATTATGTAAGTCAAGTATTAACAGGTCCTGGAGATACAATACAAGTGAAGGCTGCATGATTTAGCAGTAGAATTCTCCCTAACATCCAGTGGTAATTCTGAAGAGAAAAAAAATTCACAGATGATAGGAGGTTTAGACAGGATGAATTAAAGAAGCAAAAGATTAAAATCTCTTTTATGGTTCTCATCAAAAAGAGCTCGGTATTTTTATCACCAAAAGCTCTCGGTGTTGCTGTCTGAATGTGTTCAGTAATAGAAATAGACTTCTGTCTCCTTGCCTTTTTCATCACTAGACCTCAAAATTCCAAAGTATAACCATAAAATCTGGTTTAATTCCAGGTTTCTGCTTCATGAAAAATTTTGACTGAAAAATGAAGGAAGCCTCCAGATGACATGGAAAGAAAATCCTGATGATTTTCTGCTAGTTGGAATTCGGAGCTGTGTTTTCTTCCTCCACAGGGACACTGACAAGTAACATTCCCAAAAATCACTCTGGTTCTGAGGACCACTGCACTGCTGTGTAGAAATGAGAGATCTGAGGCAGCCAGGTGTAATGTGCTGTGGTCTGCTTGTACCTGCTACTGGACTTGCCATTGCTAGGCTCTCGCATCTCCATGGGTGCCCTCAATAAAAAATCTGTTTAGAGACATATAGCCCAGAAACATAAGCCTGCTGTGCGTCTCAGTAGGGAAAAGCACTCCTAGAAGTGGTATTGAAAACCACTGTCAAGGAATTAAATTCAAAATACAAACAGACACCTTAATACTCTGTCAAGGCAGTGATGCCCAAGATGTCCCTGGCTCCAGTTAAAGGCCAATACCAGACATTAGAAATCATTCTGCAAATGAAGAGCTAGTAAAATTAATGTAAAAAGAGCACAGATCATCAGAAGATACACAGAAAATTACCCCTCCAAATGCCCCAAGTTTATGGTATATTCAGAGTGCGTAAAACGTGACATAAAATTGGAACAGTCTAATAAACAGTTTGAATTTGTCTCCATTGTTTTGTGAAGGATAGAAAATGTAACCAACCATACAAATGGATGTTTTTCTCACACCCACCCATACTTCAAGGGTCCAGAGACACCTCAGGTCTTACATGTTTATTAAGTAAGAGGATACATGCACATACCATGCATGTTTAATAATTCTCCATAGATTCTGTGACTTTTCAAAGAATGTAGAAGCCTACAAAATCCAGACAGGTAATTACTAGGCAATGTCAGTCACATGATTTCAGTTGCTGAGACTCCTGTATCATTACCTAGGTATTTGTTCCTAGATATTTGTTTTGTTGAATTTTTAGAGGCTTAATTTGAGACATTTCCTCATGAAGAAATAGTTTCGCCTGGGAATATCCCTTAGCCATTGAATTACTGCAGTGTTCACTATACAATTTTTTTCCTCTTTTTCCTCCCCCTCCTTTTTTGATATGGCCTTATCTTGCACTCTAATCCTTTCTTGGACTGACAAGCTTTCCAACATCTTTTTCTTCCTTTACTATGTTAGTTTTCATATTTTCAACAAACTGTTTCTCCAAATCTTTCTAGCTTTTCTTATTACGTATAATTTCAACTTTAACTTGTTAGAACTTGTGTTCTTTTCTGGCTTCCTAATCTTGACAGTTTTTGAAGGATGTCTTTTGATAGTTTCCTTTATCTCATTGCTTAACCATGCCAAATATTTCTGGCCTTTTTTTTTTTTTCATAGGTAATATGCACTTGGTCCAAGTCTTTCCTCTGATATCTTCAGAAAAATCTCTTTATAGCTGACACCAAAGCAGGCAACACTCTGTGAGTACATCATGCATGATGAATAATTTTCTTAGTTCCCCTGATAATTGGTCTGGCTTATCACAAAGAGCAAGAAAGCAAGGTCAGTGTCTTTGTTCAGTTAAGTGGAGAGGTGCCAAATAAGTACAACGGAAAGATACCTGTTACCTGTATAACTGCCCCAGCCAAGTAATGGAGCTGCTGACCAGAAGAAAGCTGCTACCCAAATGAGAACCAGAGACACCGTCATACTGCTGTTGCTGATGCAGTGACCTGAAATGACATGCTTTTGTCAGAAAATAGTACTTAGAAATAGTACACCTATTAAATAAAATACAGCTATTAAAAAAAATTAAGATAAAAAATGCATATTCATAGAAAAAACTTGATTTTGAAAGCATCTGTCAGGCTTGTGTTCAAGACCATCGAACAGTAGAAATGAATGGTTTTTAAGCAGGAGACAACGAGTTTGATGAGCACTGCAGAATTAGCAAATTCTAGGTTAGGCTTACATTTTGCAATCAAACATAGGAAACAGTTGTGTGTTAAGTTTTAAATACAAACAAACAAATTAGGTCTAAATTCAGAGAATTTTCTCACTCACTTTAAGGTTTTCCCTGCTAAAAAGGAGAAAATTGCTTTAACTACATTAGCGATTTGATACAAATGATTCATTCTGTCCTGCTGTTGCCACACAGTGTGGTTATTTTTTCATTTATGTGGGAAATACTTGTGCATCCAGCAATCTCAACATTTCTCAACATTTATTTAATGTTGTATTGGGTACTTGCTAAGATTTCTTCAAGAGTCAAACATAAATTACGGGCACCCTTGGATATGTGGTACAGCTTCACAAAAGAGAAACATGGGTTTTAAATATGACTTCATACTATGAAATTATTAGAAGAGGTAGAATTATACTAGAGCCAAATTCTAGCAGTTTCAACTGCAGTTTTTGTTGAAAATTAACTTCAGCAAGTGTATCACTACAACAAACTGCTGAAGAACTTCCTGTGGATAAAAGTCCTCCCTGCAGAAGTTCTTTTTACGGCTAATACTACTCGTGCTATTAGAGAGAAAAATTATTATGATGAATCCTTTGTATTTACCTGTGCCTTACCAGCAGATTTTAATAGGTTCCTTCCTGAAAGATGGTGCAAGCCAATCATAACAACGGCATGAAAAATTGATCATACATTGTCCGAAGATCAGTGAAAGGAAGACTAGGGAAAACTTATGGTAGGTATAGGTATAAAGAAGAGAAATTACATATGACTCTCAGTGGAAGTTGAAGTTTTCAGCAGGTGGAAGACACTGGGCAAATGCTGAGGAGAAGTTTTTACTGATCTTGTGAAAGTGAGTCCCTGGGGTGAGCATGATGTTACAAAGAGGTATAAAGGGGAATGGGCATATTTATATAGGCTTGCTGAGGAAGGCATCACAGAGTAGGAAATGTGTAAAGGTTTTCAGACTGGATTTGTACAGTGGGACACTCATATGCCCTCAGAGAGGTGTTTATACCAAAGATTAATAAAAAACAGAGTTCAAAAAAACAGAGTGGTGAGTAAAAGGTTTCTAGCAGTGGAGAGAGTAATGAACTGGGGTTGTTTGAGACATTCAGCTTACAGATCACCAGGGCACTAGAGAAGGAAGAAGTGTGGGTGAAAGGCTGTGGTGATGATGCTTTGCAGATCTGGGAGACAGGCAGGAGACAGGGACGGTTCAGGCAGAGTTGGGTCATGGTTAGTTCTGGGGATGGCAGGAGTAATTTTCATCTCTCAGGGTATGAAAATGTCCACAAAGGGGAGGCTGGAGAGGTACGGGGGGATTGCAGGCTGCGCAGTGCTACAAAAGCTGGAGGAAAGACACACAGATTGAATGTTCCAAGTGCCATCTAAAGCAGTCCATAATGCCTTTTGTGCACAAACCCTGGCAAAACACTAAATTAGAGTGAAAATGTTTGGATGTAGGGCAGCCTTCTGAATGAAGGATCTGACTGGAAACCTCCCAAACATCATCTCATAGAAGATTAAATTCATTGTTTCAGATCCAGACGATGATGTATCACTTAGGAGCAATTGAAGTTGTATTTTGAAGAATATAGAGGGTCAGCAGGACCTGTGGTATCTTTGGCACAAAGATGAATTTAACCCACGGTGACCCAAGTGTATTAGTAATAATTTGACACTTACTGGAGTTAACCCTGAAAGATTCTATGCAAACATGTCTGAAATGTGTATGACTGCATTATGTCCTGGTTTTCAATTAATTTAATTTATATTTAATATAATCTGTGACTGAGTGAAATACAGATTTGCACCAGGTTCAAAGAAGGCAGGGCAGGACAAGACTTGCCTTTATTCCTTACCTCTCTCAGGATGGCAGCCCTTGATATAGCGAGTCACACTGATCACTGTAAGAGTATTAATGCTAGCCAGGCCAAAGAGAAGCGTCAGGAAACCATCAACCTGAAAAAAAAAAAAAAAAAGGCAGTGCAGGATGTTCTTTTACTGCAGAGAGCTTAAGGGGAAAAGAACTGCAGGAATTTCTTCTGTCATTTTCATGCTAATGATCTCAAAAGTTTTTCCAGAAAATCAACTAGCAGGGAAATACAAAATGTCAAGTGCAGTTATCTTCTATAGGATCAGTGAGCAGGTAAATGTTCAAATATTATATAAGTGCTCTGTCATGTATATACAATAAACAACCAAACACACCCTTAAATCTATGCTTCTCATAAATTACTTGCCAAATGAAGGAGAAAAGTTTTGAACTGAAAAGAAGAAAACCCCTGAATAGGCAAAAACGCACTGGATGCAGCTGCCCCACTTATGCAGAACAAACATGCAAACTGATCCTACGACATTTACGCCAAAGAAGGAAGAATTTGTAGTGGGTAGTGGGCCTGGGTGAGTGACAAAAGCTTTTTAAGAAAATAAAATAAACCCTAAATCATCCCAATAGATTGAGTCTCAATGTTTGGTGGTCATGGTTGCCAGCTACATATTCATCCCTGATCCTCATCACCTCTGACTGATGCAGGCAGAGCCGTGCAGCTCTGTAGGCTCCTGCTGACGTCAGTGTCTCAGCGAGATGGTCACAACAGGATGGTCACAACCCTGCAAGCTTCATTTACGGGTGTAAGAAGGAAGTTGCTGCTGACTGTAGTAGAGAGGGATGTAGCCATCTGCTAGGGAGCACTGTATGACTGGGAAATGATCCAGGCAAAACGCTGGAGGCAAGTCCTTTTTTTTTGAAAGCTTGCAAAGATATAATAAACTGTCCAGAGCAGAGGAGCCTTTGCAGGTGCCAGTTTTACGTCAAGCGAAGCATGAATATTAAGCAGGTGTCTCTGGACTGTCACTTGGTATTCAAATGTTGAAGTTATTGGTGGAAATGCAGAACATTATTTTATGGGAACAAACTGTCTTTGTGTGAACGGGCACAACTCCCATGGAATTCAGTTTATCCCAGCTCTGAATCTGGGGCTTTAATCCAGGCTTAAAGCTAAGACCATGGCAGATTGTATAAATTAAATTGGGTGAAGGGTTAGGAAAGGACCACCTCATCATTTGTTTTACTGCTGTTTTTTCTTACTCCCTTCTATAGACATTATATATTTCTTAATGCCAACTTTTACAGATCCACCACATTTTGGACGCATGCCAGGCTTGCTCCTACAACAATCTACACCCACCTGTGTTCTGCTTACAATCAGCTCGTGCTTGGTGTATTAATGCAACCATGTTTAAACCAGAAAACAGACTTCCCTGGATGTTTCAGCTACACACTAGAAGCTGCACTTGGCTGAATTTGGCCTGTTGTGTGCTGTGGAGGTTGGTGAAATACCTGGATGTGTAAATGTACTCTGCATTTCATTAACCTTATTGATGTGAGCAGCTGTCACTTCTCCATTTGTTCTAACAATGCTTCATGGATACATGGCCGAGGGCTGCATAAACTTAAGCAATTGAATTAGTTATTGGATTAGAAAGGAAGCAGTATTTCAACAATGATGCAAATAAACATTTGAAATTAGGTCTAAAGAGCTATGACATTGAGTACTAAAATAGCAGGACAGGCTTCCCACTATATATCACAGCCCTATGCTGAAACTAGTGGAGTATTCCTGAAATATATCTGTGTATGTTTTATCACTGGCAGATGTGACCGTTTTTCTCCCACCCTCCTTCCCTGATGTCAGACCAAAGAGAGACAATTATGTTAAGTGATCAGTTCAAAGAGCCCTTGAGCACGCTTATAGGGGAGGAAGATGGGTCTAAAAATACACCATTTAAGACAAAGCTGTCAATGGATACAATGGAAAGATTCCCATCCTCAGGTTAGATGCTGAATTGCCATTCTCTTAATGTGAATTACTGTAGAGGGAAATGAAGGAGCACTATATAGGAAACTCCTTTGCCATTTAAGGCAAAGCTGTCACCATAAGAACAAGCCTAAATGTTTTCTTTGGAGTGGTGTCTTGCTAAAAAATGCAATTTTATCTAAAGCAACTTAATTTATAGGATTGAGTCATTGTCAGCGCCATGTCTCATTTCCATATTATTTCTTAACAGCATTTCATCAGATCAAAATACCGTTGCTTCTGATGCTGTGAGGACGACCACCAGAGATGTTACTAGGGCCATATGGTTAGTAAGGGTTCAAGTCGCAGCACTCTCCTGGGGCCAGCTCTGCTCACTGTCCCCATGCTGGCCACAGGCTCGGTGGTTTAGGAACAGGTGACAGGGTGAAATGTCATGGGGGAGAGGGAGCTCTGGGCATAACAAGAGCTCAGATGAAATGAATAAAGGAGGTAAATCGTGTCTCTCAAGCTGCATAACAGCTTATACGGAGGCAACACCACCTGGAACATTAAAACACAAGAGAGCATCCAACAGGCTGCTTTGGGAGCAGGATTCTCAAACCACTCTTTCCCCTGCCAAAATTCTGTTGGCAAAAAGTTACCTCTTGAGCCCAGCTATGCATACACCATTTCCCAGCAAGTCTATTGATTCTGAAATGCTTTTATATTGGTATCACTTAGACACAGGTCTTCAGAAGAGAACAAGGTATATTCCTCCAGCTGTAACTAACTTGCTTTAAACATACCTCTACTGGATATGGAAGGAAAATCTCTGCTACTTTTTCTGCTGCTGAACAGACAACATTGATTGTAGGTAGCAAGGTAGCTGCTTGGAACACAGAGTAGTTACCAACAGAAAAGCTCTTTTAATATAGTACCAATTTCTGTAGACAGAGATTAGTATCTGTAGATTACAAGAATGTGTGATAATTTCAGTTTCCTGCATCTTTAAAGATGTATGGAATGACAGCCAAGGAAATGCTAGAATAGTAGATAACATTTAATTACTTTGGAAGATGGATGCTCTTCCCCTTATACAGTTTTGCTTTTCCCTTTCATTTACCCTGCCCCACAGCAAGCTCCTTCCTTCCATAGTTGTAATATTTCCTCCATTTTTTGTGTAATGCAATTTTGTCCTTCCTGTTATTAATTATGATCAAATAACAGCAGTGTTAATAGGCAATAATGAATTCTGACATAAACACAAAGTTAATTGCATGGTAATTTTGGTTCACCAGCTTTCCTTTTTACCCATTAAGAAACACGATTAGATTAGCAGTTTTAAAAGCTTTTCTCTCAGTGCTATACCAATATTACTCCCTTGGCTGTATAGATACTCATGGAACTTGCTCATTATCTTTATGCTGCCTGGGAGCTATGACACAACTGGAGAAAAAACTATGGGTTTTTTTCTGCTTTGTACTTGTGCCTGACTTTAAATCTCTCTAATGCTCTTGGTGTACTATTTACAACCCACAATACATAAAGCTCCTGCTGCATGCAAATTCATTGACTGCAACACAGGGAGAACCAGGAACCCCCAGCGCACTATCAAGGTTTTGGCTGTGAGTTTGGGTGCACCCCACTTATACTACTTTTAGTACTTATAAAGCCCTACTGGTTCATAAGAGCCGTCTTCATTTAAAGCAGACAGAGTAAAATATATGTTTTATTGTTCTTATTATTGGATTAATCAAGGTTTAATAGCACAAAAGCAGACTCCCCAAATAGAGATTTCATTTCAATTTAGGCTGAAACACTGATCTCACCAGCCAGGAAGGCTGCATCACTCCCTCCTCTGGCCAGCTGGTGAATCTATTGCAATTTCCCCAGGTCCATTCGTTTCCCACCAGAACCATATGTCCTATCTTTTTCTTCTATTGAAAATGAGATAATGAATATGTAAAGAAAAAGATAAACTTTAAACAGGGATTATTTGTCCACAGCATATATTTAAAGTCCCCACAATAAACTGTCCCAAAATACTTTTGTAATACATATCTGATTATACTGAGATAATAATGTAAAAAATAACACCAATAAATCTCCTTTCAACGCCGAGAGACAAATAAGCACCTAAATCAGTCTTCAAGAAATACACTTGTAAAAGCAATTGTAGATACTTTTGATTAGATGCTTTTAAATTGAAAAATTTAAATGATTTAAAATGTTACAATTTCTTAGTTTACAGTAAATGCAAAAATATCCCACCTGAGTCTGGTGACAACATAATTCTCCCATCCCTTCAATATACAATAATGTGTCAACTAGACTACAGAACTATTTTGTCACATGGAAGAACTACTGAGGTCCGTAATCAAAATTAGTCTTCACAGAAGACCAAACTTGCAGTGCATATTGTTCTTAAAACACTCAAATAGTTTAAGATTTCCTGCAATACAGGAGGTGAAAGAGACTTATCATTTACTACAGTTTCCACAACGTCTTTTGCTCATGAGACATGGCTCTGCTATGGTTGCATTCTGCCTTTTAAAATGACTCAGTACACTTCAAGGGTAGCTATTCTTAGAGGTGATGGCATTAACCCAAGCCGTGGTAGGTAAACAATGAGAACTGATTTGCTACAGGATTAGATAGTTTAAACCATTAAGTGACAGCACCAGACAGTATTTTGCACTCACCAAGTGATTAAATCTTTCTGTTGATGGCATATGTACTAAAGATAGGAAAAATATGGATGCAGTATCTAGGCTATATTATTATGTGTACAGATATGTAATTATACTCATTATAATATATGGTTAAAGTACATTCAGTGCCACTATTAATATATGCAGGTCAGGTTTTCGCTTAAGTAATACTGGAGAACCCAGAAAAAATTTGTTTTCTTGTAGTTGTTTTAGTTTTGTATACCAGGATAATCAAATGAAGCTCAACGTATATTCTTACTTCAGGCTGACTTTTAGCTATTAGAGTTGTAGCTTCTCATATACTCATAGTAGTACATGCCCCTATCAGCGAGCATGGTTATGAATGCAACAAACCCACCAAGAGTATATCATTTAATGAATGGACAGAAATTGCTTTTAGAATTTCCTTACACAGCCTCATCAGATTATAATCTTGTTTTCAAGTACCCCACCTCCAAATGCTTGGAAACACTCCTGCTATCTAGCTCTGGGTAGATGCTGTAGGATCAAGACAGGTTTAATGTCTCTCCTGTTTCCTTCATGAAGAATAAAAGGGGAGCATGTAGCTCATACCAGCAGATGATCCAGATACAATGGAAAGATTCCCATCTTCAGGTTAGATGCTGAATTGCCATTGTCTTAATGTGAATTACTGCAGAGGGAAACTAAGAAGCACTAGATAGGAAACTCAAGCAGTACCCGTTGGGAACACCTGTGCTACGCTGGGTAAAACTTTTTCCAGTGGGCCTGAGCCAAAACTCATCTCCACTTCAGTGACGTTAATTCAGAGTCTACTTGTTTATTGCTAGCATCATCCCTAATATAAACAAAAAAATACACAGATAACAGTCACCCGTCATCGTTACATTTCCACAGAAGGCAAGGCTTGTCTTTGTGGCCTGTGGTGATCCTCCCCTGATAACTGAGTTCCATGAACATTAGATTAAAGTCATGCTTTTGTTTTCAAAGTGCCATCTTTGTCTTTTCAGAATATCATGCTAAATGTTTCTGGGGGCTTTCACATCTCAGGGGAATCAAAGGTCCCTCCGTTCACAGACTTCACCAGGAGAGGGAGATTACCAGTGACCCTCCGCGCTCTCTAAAGTACCATTGTTTGTGCTGTTTCCCAGCAAGAAGGAATCTGTTTACGTAGCCACCCTCTAATACAAGAGCCATCTCTGTTTGCTGGATGAATATCTACCAGTGAACTTGTTCTTCTGCTCATAAAGCCCCTAGACAAAAGGCAGGGCAGGTTAGTGACGGTATCAGCTCAGCCATGAGTGGCCAAGACAGGAATATCCTATGCCCCTGAAAGCCTGAAAAAGCTGCACGGACACTAACAGATATCCTCTTAGGTTGGTACTCATCTCCTATGGATTCTGTACCAAAATAACCACAGAAACAGACAGCTTCTGACAGGAGAGTTACAGGCATTGCCAACGAGTCATGATAGACCAGGGAGAACCTGGAAGACTCTGTAATATATACAGGTTATTCTTGGCCTTAAAGCTACCTGGAAACCCACCAGGTGCAATGTCATCCCTTCTGCAAGGACAATGGTGTGGCAATTCCGAATGTCATATCATTTACAGCTCATTACAAGCTACAATCATCTTGTCATTGATTCAGCCAGCACAGAATCTGGCTCAGGATCTGACTTTTCCTATACACTAGCAGTGTATTGACTTAAAGGAATACATATTTGTGAAGTAGAATGAGGTAGGACTATTTAAGGTATTTACAGATATTATCAAGATGATATTTAAGTTTCAAATTAAATTTTGCTTAAAAGTCAGTGAGAGGATGTGGCACACAGGCAGGAGCCAGAAGAACACCAATTGTTCAGCCCCACGGTAAGATCTTGAAAGACAAAGGAGGGTTGGACAGCTTTTTTGGAGAGAAGACATTTAATCTCTTAGAAACACACATCAGCACAGAAGAATAAGGAAGGCTACTTTTTTCCACGTAAGGAACAAAGAAAAGGACATTTCAAAGCCCTTTGAGAGGAAAAGCAAGTGCAGGAATCACAGCGAAGGCTTTGTAAATTCCTGGTTCTGTAGGAGCACTATCAGGCAACCAATGTCCTTTCCAGGCAGCAGTGTATGGTCTGACACAGTGCTTGGGTGTCATGAGAGGGACTACGTCAGACTTGTTAAACAAGGAAACAGATAAGTTTGGGCATTCATAATTTTTCAAGTACTGAAAATATAACTTCCCTAATTTGTTGCAATTGACTGCAGAAATAATAATTTAGAGGAAAATGAGAGAGAACTCATGGATAATGAAAACTGGCGGAACTTCCCTGCAGTCACATTAGTTACACTGAAATGGTCTTCTATGTTGCTAATGGTTCTGTTTGTGCTAAGGCAGTTTTTCCCCCCTTCCCTGCAGATGAAGTATTTTTCTCATTAGCTCACAGATGTCTACATGAGTTGCTTTTACATCTTTGACTGCACGGTGCACACTCTTCAGATTATATCAAGGCAAACCAGAAATAAAGATATAGGGAAGACTAATATCTCTGCAGCTTTTTTCTTCAGTGTCCAAATCTCAGTTGCACAAGGAAACAAGAATGGGGATACATTCTTGTGTTCATAATTGAGATATAAATTTGTTTCAGAGAAACATATCTGGGAGAGGAAGATTTTCTAGCACAGCACAGGTGAAGTAAAGGACACTCTTTTTTTTTGAATTTGCATTATAGATCAGTCTCCACATCCTATCTTTCACAGTGAATCAGCATGCTGAGGTGAGCTGAATAGGGAGCTAATGGTACACAGTTTTTCTTCAGCACTTTTAACACCTGTTTTATCTGTTAATGCTCTCAGTACCAGTTCCATGATTTATCTTTGGGTTGTTTTCATCTTAGTGAAATGTCAGGAATGATAAGCTCTGTAGAAGTAAAATCCCAGCAATATCACACCCCAATACTCTGCTAGGATAGTATATAACTATTTTTTTACATTTGGTTTGATTTCTTTTAATACCTTATAGGTAGATAGCTGCAAATTTTTCAACTAAATAGACACTCCTGGTCTATTATGATTTGAGAACAAACCCTGTTTTTTTCTGGCCCACTCTCAATCTTAGAGCTACCAGCTTGGACACTGGGATATACAGTGATACTGAAAGATCTTTTACACCAAGCAAGATTGAATTTGATCAGTCTTTGGGTGGAAAACCTCTACCAAAGTTAGCCTGCTGCAGAAAACTGCTGAGGAGGAAGGTCAGACACCCACTGGAGAGAGAGGAAGCTCCTTGTCCAACTGCAACACTGTTAAAGCAGGGATATTGCACATCTAATATAGCTTTTATTAGGAATCCCCATTTATCTGGGACTTCAGCTGGCAAACTGATCAGCTATACCACCACAATTTGGAACATCTGCAAAAGTGCAAGAAATCCCATACATTTCTGTGGGTCACGTACTCCTCAGTGCATGCACATGCAATGCGTGCACAAGCCTGATGCTTCTGGAAAATTTTTGACTTCCTGGCCATACCAGGAAGTGCCGTTTCAGGATACACATATAGCACATAGCTGGTGCTTTCAGGCAACCGTGCACAAGTGTATTATGGATAATGGAGTAGGACAACACCTGCATGCAGTGCGGGGCTTACTGCAGCTCACCACATTGCCTGTTGTTTCTGTCTGGGGTATGTCAGACAAGGATACAGAAACGTTGTGTTTCCTCACTGCTTTGTAGTAAACCCAGCCACAGGGTGAGGCAGTAATTTCTCTCTCTCTTCTACTTCCCTCAGTGCTTTTGTTATTCTGCACAACACAAAGCAGCTTCAGCAGAAGAGGGTGAAGGCAGGTCCATCCAGGCTGGCCCTTGGGATGGTAAGGGTAGACTGCAGGGACAGAGACATTGGGGGTGGATCCTGTCAGGCAGGCTACTGTGGTACTCATTAATACCTCAAAGCAGAAGTCTTTTTTGTTGTTCCTCCTGAGGCTGTTTCTGTGCATATTCAGATCTGTTAGGGATGCTCTGGCACCATCTGGCTAGCCATATGGACTGGGAATACCTAGGCTGACGGTGAGGTGAGGGCATCTGCAGTAATAGCGTCAGTCAGCACGTCAGTGATAGTGGGTATGTCTGTGATGGTACCATGACCTGGAGATAACTACACTGAGCTCAGCTGAAACACATCTCAGATGTAAGAAACAGTTGGAAATAAATAACGTGTTTTTTTCAAGAAACCTATACCAACAGAGTGAGCACATGATAAGAATTGTCAATTTTCTTGATACCCATAGCAAAATTCTTCAGTATTTATAAAATCAACATTAAAATAACCAAATGGTACTATGAAAAATAAAATTAAATAAAAAATCTAGAAGAGCTAACCAGTGGAAGAAAGTTTAAACTGAAGTACTAGGATTATGAAGGATTTCAAATCATAATGCACTTCAAAGCCCATTCTTGGTTTCAGACATGAATGCAACGGATATATGGGGATCAGATAGATTATAATCCTTCCCCTATATTTAGAGGCTTCCTGAAGCCTCCATCTTTTGTTGCATTCACTACATGATTAAGAGATACAAGAGAAACTTTCTGTCAGTTGATTATTACGGTTTAGAAAAAACTTTGGTGTTTACCTGAAGAGAAATAATATTTTTTCTACTTTCTATATGTAAGAACATTTGCACTCAATGCTATTTACAGGTTTCAGTGCAGCTTCTGATTCAGTAGAACACACAAATAGAAAAAACACATGGGAAGGACAAAAATACATCCCGAGATAGCTTTTAGCTGGAAATATGGTAAATAGGGGAAAAGAGGCCTCTTCAGCACTGGCTTACATTTTCTGACCTGAAATTTACCATACAATCTAGTTTACTTATGTTACCAAAGACTAAAAAATGAACGTGCTAGAGACTGTCCTCCCCCGGTCCAGATTAGGAATAAGAGAGAGTGGTAGAGCAGGGAAGGGATAAACAAGAAGAGAAAGCAAATTCCAAAAGCCATGATTGGAAAACCACGTTTGTAAGCATCATTCAGCAGTGGCAGCATTTGGATACAGAACTGCCATGCCACCTCATTCCTGAGAGAAAAGCTCTATAAGACCTTAAAGAAAAAAACAAGAGTTTGGCATGGGGAAGAAAAGTGTTGTTTCTTCCATACAGAGGAGGAGAACAGCATCACACCTATCTGTTCCATGCAGCAGGTGTGCAGAAAGATGGTCCTGGTAGCTGGAGATACACCTTTCGTTGCAGAGAGTTTTCAAAGACTAGGCTGATTTGAAAGAAGTACTATTGGCCTGTTTTTTCCCCGCTCCCTCTAAATGAGGCAGCCAAGAATGGAGAACCTTAATGTTAAAAAATGTTACCTGAGGGCACAGAAGGAGACCCAAGTCAGAGGAAAACAAAATAGTTAGGTGGATTAAGTGAGGTGAGCTGAGGAAATTTCTTCATAAACAGAAATGACAGGCTAACTTGGGAAAATAAAATTTCCCTAAGCATACCTGACAGCAAAAGCTGACTGATCAATAGGAGCAAATGTGTAGTGAACCAGACAATGACAGAAAGCCAATTAAGGCCATCCTCTGGACTCAGCAAAACAAACCAAGTAAAGGAAAACACATGAGCCATGCCAAGGAAAGATCCATGTCATTGTGGGTAGCAGCCCAAATTGCCACCCCAGCTACTTGCAGAGGAGCCTGAGTGCAATGAGGGAAGCAAAAGACACTGACTTCGAAGGGTCGTGACAGAAAGCATGGGCTTTACCTTCTTGGCACCAAGCTCCTTACTCGTCGTGTTCTAGATGTGAGGCCCCTTCTGGTCAGGCTACAAACCTATCATATTTTATACACACCAAAAAGCAAGCAACCGAAACACTACTGCGGTTCAACATTGAGCATTTATAATGACCTTTGTGCTGGCTGTCTACACGCACATTCACATCTTTTTTTATGCACAGAAGCTTCCTGTTATTTCTGCACAATATTCTTCTTAAAAAACAACCACTCTGTTACCATAATTTAGTTTTTCATCATTGGCTTTTGTTTTGTCAAGCTTAAAAATTAACTTTACAAATGAATGATGTTTAAAATTGGAAGATCTAAAAGAGATTACTTAACACAGCCTGATCAATGAACTGTCTGGGTGCCTTAAAAATGTTATGGTCCACTTTTCTCCTCATAAAGGCACTTAAAGCACAGCAACATTACACCCACCTCCATCACATAAAGTTCAAGCACAGCTCCATCGCAGTATTTTTACATCTCAAAAAAGAAAGTCAGATCATCATAACAAGACTAAATAACTCCAAGTCAGACAAAGAGAGATTCCCAGGCAGAGGTGTCATGAAAGAGATCTGTAAGGCTGCTGACAGAGGTTCCCATGCAAATCCGGGTGCACAGACACAATATGCCATGCCTTGTCAATTCCCATGTGTGCTGTTTTTTACAGCCGCAAAAAAAGGAATCACAGTGTAGGTAAATACATGAAAGAGCTTGGAGTAGGGATGCAGAAGAGTTTTTTAATGTTACCTCTTTCAGCCTGTTGGGCTGTAAACGTTAAGTTGTGCCACAGATCTTGGTTTGGGATTCCACACTGAATGGCTTAAGCTTTCTTACAGAGCAAATCTGCAACAAAGATACAACTGGACCTGGAAATACATATTTTACCTTTTCTTTCTTAGTCATAGATCTAATCTTCCTTGAAATAGGGGGAAGATGGACATCTGTTTGGTTCTTAGTGTGGGCATGAATTTCACAGTTTGCAGGTATGTGTTTATTTATCTGATGACTTCAAAGTTTTCAGTTTTTTAAAAAAGTCAAAGTTTCTTCTCAGCAGACCTTAGATTGCAACTGTAGGTGTTCTCATTAGCAAAAAAAGTACATTTTTTCTGAGGAAATAATTAGCTTCATGTTGATAAATCCTTTTCTGCCAAATGACTAGACATGCATTTTAAACAATAAAATAATAGTTTTCTAGTTCAAGCTAAAGCTCTTATGTTAAACAGAGTCTCCACTGGGAAACTGGAGTTTTCTCTGCAGAAACCGAACCTTTTTATTGAAAGAGAGGGAAAGTGAACTGTAAGTGTTCTTTCATTTATGTTGCACAATAGCTTAACTTCCTCTTTGAAAAAATAACCCAAAACACAAAACACCAAGAAAAGAGGATTATTTTTTTCTCCTGTTTCCTTCATCATGACTTTTTTTACACCTTGCTGTAGGCTATCCTACCATTTTCAGATTTTTGATTCTCTCATGAAACAGAGTATAATCTTTCTCACAGATGTTACTGAAAGCACCAGGGAACCAGGCTTGTGCCTATCTGTCTGTGGGGTGCATTTATATTCTGCCTATGCATGTATGTTTCAGAATTTACAATAATAATTTTTTCCAAGTTCTCCAACAAAAAGCTGCCTCCAAGTTCAGGGAAGACTGTGCCATTAAGCAAAAATACTCATTCTACCACAGGCAATGAAGCAGCCAAGAATTTAGGAATGTGATTGAAGAGTCACAACTGACTTAGTGTGAAAAGTTGTACGTTAAAATACATGGGTATGCCCAAATGCTGTATGGAGACTTTGCTCTACGTGCCTTGTCAGGTAAGAGTTTACATTGCTTTAAGCCAAATGTTAAAGTGCCAACAAGAAGGTTGACTTCAGGTGAGCTGAAGACAAGCACAGCCTATGCCTTACCTTTCCAACATGAGCGTGAGTTCTGACATTAAGTAAAAAAACTCACACTAGTGAGAACTATTGCAAACACATAGGAAAAAAAACACTGAAAATTTGTCAAACACTGATCAAATGTATAGATTTATAGGACTAACAAAAGAGAACGCTGCCCTTTTCAAAGGTTAGTCACTATCTCTTTTCATTCTTTGGGATCTGTCTGGTTATTTATATACAGCACACTCACAGAAATAGCTGCACTTGTATTGTCTAATTAAGTGTAATCCAGTCTTACCTGGCAGGTCCATATTGATGTGATAATGAACCCATCATCTCTGAAGACATTGAAGATTTCAATGATCCCCCGTGAATAACCAAACACGGAGATACTAGCATCTGATACTGCCAAGTTAAATGTGAGGTAGTCAGTAGGCTGAAGAAGATGTCTTTGTTTATACAGGACAAAAATCACAATGCTGTTTCCAAACCAAGACAGCCAACCTGGAAAAGAAAAATTAAATCCATAGAACTAGATGATCTTTAAGGTACCTTCCAGCTCAGGCCATTCTATGATTCTATGATATAAAAAGCAAATAAAGCAAGAAGCAGTTAAGTGTGTCAATGTATGACATCTCTTCTAAAATTACCCTTTTGCTCTATTAGAAGCATATTAAACCAGATTATCCACTAGAAAACCTAGGCATGGGCTTTTTGAGTAGCTGGGTACGTTTCAGAAGCAGGAGCAAGTGAGTAAATAGAATAAAGAGCTGCTGATGCAACCGTTAAAGATCCATCCTTTAAGGTCCGAGAGAAGTATTTTTTTCCATAAGTGGATGAAATTCATGGAGATGAAATTCATGAAGATGAAACTCAGGGAGTGTAACATTTGGGAAAAACAGGAAGGAGGAAAGATTGGTAGAGCCAAGCAGAGACTACAAACAGTCTGCCAAAAGCTGCATCTGTTAAGGTACGTTGCATACAGAAATGGATACAGAAAGTTCATGCACATAGCCAGAGAGCCACTTTACCAGTCCTCTCTCGAGAAGTGCAGCTAATATAATTAAGTGTCTTCTCTTAGAAGACACTTAGTCTAGGATTTCCTCACAGCAAAGTCTGTCCCAGGTGGGAATATTTTTCAGTAATGCACCTGATAATCCATATGTAGAGAATGTTTTGAACAGTTAAATTCTTTTCAAAATTTATTTTAAAAAGAAAGTTGTATCCTCTCTTACTCTCCAGGAACACAGATGCCTTACATATATGTGTCTCAGTCTGTAAAGAAAATACAAGGGAGATGACTATAAAGCTGGAGAAAGTCAGACACTTATTCAGTTGGAGAGACCTAAGAGTTTCCAAACGTTCATGGCAGTTGCTCCACCCCTTTGCATCTCACTTTTTGAAATGACATAGACACATGGAAATGAATGATTTTTAACAAAATGCTTATTCATAAGTGTCAGGCTCAGTGTTGAAAATGTGGTTTAGCCAGTGAAGGGGGTGGCTCCAGGGTGGCTGATGGAAAGGGGCTGAGCAGCAGGCCGGGCAGCACCAGGCTTCCTGCTGGCTCCTGTTCCTATCCCACAGATCAGCTCTGCCACTTTTGACATTTGTGGACTCACTTCACCTTGGCAGGGTGGAGCAAAACACGACCTCCTTTAAGTGTCTGCAGCCTAGGACAGGATTAGGAACGCAACATCTGGTGGTTTATGCCAGTGTATGACCCTACCAGGTGAGTTAGAAAAGAGCTGATCCACAGCCCTCTACCCAGGCGTGAGTAGTAGATACCCCAGAACAAGGTTGTTGTATATTAACACAGCGAGAGATGGATATACGCAATAAAGAGGGATGTGACATGATGGCATTGCACAGCATCTCTGGATATTCAAGGGAGTTCACGAGAGGAAAGCTGGCTGGTGTGTTTAATGCTGTAGCAAGAGGGCAGTTGCTTTCCTCGAGGAAGCATCACCTTATACGTCAAGAACCCAACACTGCACCACCAGGCTGCCTTAGCTAGGAAGGGAGGGAGAAAATTGCCTCTGAATCTCCAGGCCACGTGGAGTATCAGGATCTGAAACGCCGAGGAGCAAGGCACTTCTGCAAACAGAGGAATAGGGTACATACCCCCTGCTGAGGTGCTCTGGATACTTTGGAGTGGGAGGGGAGGTGGTTGATGGGACAGTCTCTGCACAGCAGTATGAACTGCTTTTTCTGTGGAGAAATTTCCTTTTAATAACTTCTCTTTGCAGCATTGCCAAGCTGCTGCTGCTCTGTCTTGCTTAGCAAATGCACATGGTTTACTGAAGAGCTTTTGAAATGGGAAGACCTGAAATGTCAGCATATGGTATTAACCAGAAATAGTCACCAGTGCAATGATACACTGAGATACATACATACGTTTTATATATATATATATATATATATATATATATATATCTTGTTATAAGATCAACAATTATAAATACATCTTATTCTGGCCACTAGGTGACAATGTTTCTTAACTGAGTCTTGTTTCGAACAATTGGAGGCACCTTCAGTCAGGGATTTTCTGACTGTTGTCTGAGTCTAGGTATTATAAATAGGCAGAGCAGGGCACTGGGGGAGGAAGGTTTTGGAAGCACATCGGGATGGTCTGCAGTGCAAACGTGGGAGTTGTGTTATTTGTGTACATCAGTTCTAACTTCTGTAAGGTAGGATAGTTTTTGAGTCAGTAGGCATGAAAATTTTTTCCCTGTCAATATGAAGACATAGTGCTAAGATGGCAGACAAAATGAAATGGTAGCTCCTTTGTAAATAGCAAAATTTTGTCAACTCAGTGTAATGTATAGGAGGGCTACCCTAAAAGTGTCAGACATCTGCCCTTCCTGGGAATAGAGCAATTCCCCTGAGCCTAGAGGGTAAGGGAGTTTTCAGTGAAAGTACCTTAAGAAGCAATTGAGCAAAATGTCACATAAAACAACATTACACATTTTAGATGGAGACAACAGAGATACAGTATTTTTGATAATTTTTTGGAACTACATTCACAATCTGAGGGTGGAGTTGAGGGAAGCATTGAGGGAGATAAGGTTACAGAGCAAGCATGACTTCTGCTGGTAGGCGCAGTCCTTTTAAGTAAAGTAGATGGAGAATCTGCACTGGCATATCCAGTGCCTAAAATGATCTGGTTGGGTAGTAAACCATATTAATACTAAGATTAAAAAAAAAAAAAAAAAAGACACTGAAGGAACTCAATTCTCAGTAAATCATGGAGTAACAAAAACAGTGGTCACATAGAAGTGCTACCAACTACAGTAGTGATTGTGGGACACTGGATCTCTGCACCATCAGATAGATGTGCTGGTCTGAGGTTGCTACCTATATTGATTCACTGATTAAAAAAAAAAAAAACACACCCCACAACAGAAAAACAACTGCCTCTAACTGAAAAAACACCTCAAACCAAACAACCTCTCTCCCCCAAACCCATAACAGGGAAGAAGGTTGAAAATGCAATGGGGAGAGAGCACAGCAATAGCTCTGACATCTCAGTCAGGGCAAAGATCTCCTCAACTGCATTGCACATGGTATGTGCCTCAGGGTAGATCAAGAGCCCAGACAGAAACTTCTGAACTTCAAAGTGCCTTGGTGTCACCAGGTGGCATCTCAATGAAACAGAGGGTAGGAAAGAAGGGGAGGCACAGGAATGCTGCCAAGCAAACTGGTGGTAGTCAGGAACTGAAAGCCTAATGACAAAGTCCAGTATCAGCGTGATGCCCGCCAGTCCATGCAAAGAAAACACCAAAAAGTAGCCAGCAGGAGCGACTAAGGACATTGCAAATCTCTCTGCTGAAAACAACTGAGAACACTAAGATTGTTTAACTCTGGGAATATTGAACAGGAACACTCTAATTTTGCAAAGATTTCTGCAAAACGACTCAAGCCTAAACATCCAGATATATCCTGTTTTTCTCTTATGTACCTGAGATGCCCTTTGAACAAGCAATAAGCACCTGAGGCTGGGTGAAATTTAATTTTTAACATTGTTTCTGCAGAGCTAAGTGTAGTAAAAGTGAATTGACAGCTTTGAGCTGATCATCCACATTTTCCAATAGGTGACCTCACCTATGTCCAACCAAGACAGGTTATTATGCATTGTACTTAGACTTGCTCTTATTAGACATTATTGCAAGGCCTTTACTTGTAAAACCTCACAAGAATAAAATAGAAAAATGGGTGTTACAGCTCACTCATATGCAGTTTAAAATGTACATAGAGCCTTAAGTGGAAGAATCCAAGAAATGAGAGCGAAAGGTGAATGCCACAAAACAAACTAGACTCTTCCTTCAGCAAATAACCTTTCTCTAGTATAGAAATGGGATTGAGCATTTCAATACAGAGCAGGCATGAATGAAGTCAGTTACTGATTCAACTATCTATACACAACCATAAATGCCTATCCAAAGAGGTTTGCTGCAAAAGATTTTCAGCTTAGAAAACTTTATTTAAAACAGTGATAAAATCCAGAGAATTTGCAAAGCTGTCATAAACTATTGCAACTGTGAAGTGACCCTGCTCTGTTTTCAATCTTTGCTGCCAATTATACACACACAGTATCCTGTCCAGGGCATGTTGCCAATTCTGACAGGAAGGAGAAGAGTAATCATGTTTCAGACTTGACAAAGCATGGAGAGATTATTTGTTCAATAAATGCAATCATTTTGTGGATGAATGTTCTGTGAATAGTTTGTTTCCTTTCTCACCTTCTTAGATTTATCTGTCAAAGTCCCAAAATAACACTCATTCTGTTACTTGTCAAGTAACAGTTTACTATTACCATTCAAAACCATGTGCTTTTTAAAGGCATGTTTGGGTCTTGTGGTCTGTTCCTGTTTTCTGATGGGGTTGGTAGTGCTCTCAGCATGTCTTTCTGATACAAGCATTTACAGAAAGTCAGAATTTGTTCTCTGAGAAATACTCTCTCCTACTGACTTAAAATTTCCTCTTATGCCACTATTCATTCTAACAGTTCCAGTTAACTGTGAAACTAGGGAAAACAAGCACAGAACAAATTGTATATCAATGTAGGGAAAAAACCAACTTAAGAATTCCAATTAATAATTGTGAAGAAATATATTCTTTATATTTTTCCTCCATACCTAGCAGCCAGCAGCAATGGACAGTACTTTCAAATTGCTCCTCATAATTTAAACTATACAAGGATTTTCCACAGTACTATACCACATAGGGGATAGAAAAAAAGGGATCAGGTATAGTCCTAGCAGGATGACAAGCTTTCACCTGTCTGTCTATGACAGTTCTGAGCTCATTGAAGGGAAGGAGGGAAAGAGAGTGCTGCCTTCAGAAAGAGAATACTGACGCAGATGACCTAACAAAGGGTAACTCAGAGGCTGCTATCACTTGCAGATAGTCCCTCTGAGAATGGATCACTTCCATCCAATTGGCATTGCATTTTACCCCCCCCCCTTTACTGTTCTCTTGGCCAAAGCATTAGCAAGGGGAGTGATGAAACAGTGACTTGCATGCCATGAAGCAGTGCAGGGATCTCAAAATCCATCAGCGTTCGCAAAACACCCTTTGACCACGGTTTGCTCGTGATGTTCGTGTACTAAACCAGTGAGCTCAGGTTTCCATACAGTGTGCTGAGGAACCCTTGTCTGGATCTGAAACTGCCTGGCTGGTGTATCATGTATGACACATACAGTAGTGTCCTGTCTGTCACATATGACATCCGTGCTACCTACGATATGTGAGAATTTCCAGAACTCAGAGGCCTTATCTCAGCAAAAGGTGTTAGCTCATGGTTCTTGGAGAGTCACATCCTCAGTCAAGACTTGTGACTGTGGGAAGACTTGGCCTAAGGTAATGATTTTTGGACTTCATCCTGTGAAGGTGAAGAGATTTAGAGGAACCCCATCTTCTCCATAAGTGCCGACACCAACCACATACATCCCTTTGGTGTTGGAAATGCCTGTCAGAATTTGCAAGAAGCTGCACTGACATATTAAGACTCAAGAAAAGAAAACACTTAGTAGTTATGGAAGTTTAGTCACTGCAACTGTTTTCCAAGGCTTTCAAAAACCCCAAAAGTATCAAATATGAACATCTTTGTAGCTTCATGTAAGGAAGTATCCGTAGACACCTGCAAATGCAGAGTGTCTTGCCAGACCCCTAAAGGAATGGAGATACAGGAAGATAATGCATGGACTGGGCTTTTTCCTGTGCTGCCAGAAGGGCAGGAGTGTGTCTGCATGACAGAGTACTTTGTTCTACCACATCACTTCTCCCTGGATAGACTGAGTTATTGGTGTACATAAAACTAATAGCTGTAAATTTTTGTGGCTGGTGCTTGCAGAAGTGCGACAGTAGATCTTTGAGGAGAAAATGACTTGAGGACTTTTCTGATTTATGTATTACCAACAGATTTTTTCCAAAAGATCTCACTGCGAAAAGGTATACCCACATCCATCAGTTTTAACCAGATTCACACTACACTTAAACTGTAGTAGTGCTGCTGCTTCTTGTATATACTTTGCTAGAAATGCAACTTGAGTCTTCGGTCTGGAGGTAAGTTTCAAGAACAGCAGCTATGACATGCCAAACACTTGTAAGCTGGGCAGAAGGATCTGAAGCAGTCAAAACCCAATAAACAGACAACCTAAAGGCTCAGGCACCTACATATTTGCTAGAAGATGTGGGGTCACCGTCATGAAGCAGCAGAGGACAACATCTCTGTTAGCTGAACTACCAGTGTGATGCAGAGGCAACACTGGGAGGGAGTAGTAGAGTTGGGAAAGTGTAAATATTATTTTGAATAGTGATGGCAAGACCTTGCCTGGATGCCGTATTTGGTCCTGCCTATCAGACTGCTAGGATGATGTGCTGGGACGACAGGGGAAAGGATATTATGACAGGAGATAAAGGAATTATAATTAAACCTCCTTGTCCTCCCTTAAAATCAACCAACCCAAAAAACCCCAAACACTCAATTGCTTAAAATAAGAATATAAAAGTTAACTTCAAGGCATGATTACACCTTCAGGAGCCCAGACTGGTCATAATATGTTAGTTGCAGGCAGAAAAATTGTTTCAATTAAAAGAAGTGACAAAAAGGGCATAAAGCTGGTGTGATCACTTTAGCTAAGAACTTAGGGAAAGGCTTGTATTCCACATAGAAACAAAATTAAAAGTAGGCTTTCAATTGGAAGAGTGAGTAGCATCATCCAAAAAACTAGATAGTTACATGAGGGAGCATGATAGGTTTGTGAATGAGAGTATGTATTGTCACAGCAGGGGACTGGCCTTGCATACCTAAGATATTCTTTCTAGTCTTAAGTGCAACTGAAAATTTCATTAGCTGATGGTGCAGACATTTTACAGCTATTCATGAAGGACTACACAGATGTGAACAGATTGGATAAATTGGAATACATCTAATTTATCTTATGACCACTCTTCAAATTAAGTTCCCTAAGATAGAAGTCATATATATTTTTACTAGAATCTGTTTTTGTTCTAAGCACGACATTTTCTTCCCTAGTTCCTATAGATTAAAAATGCATTTTACATTTTAACTTTCATAGACCTTTTTCAAGCATAAGCTCTGGCTAATAAGCTAATTGAAATATGTAATAAGCTTAGAGTAAGAAAACAATCTGTTCAGACCAATCCTTTAAAAACAGAAACATTTTTATATATGCTGTTTAGAAGAACACATTTAATAAAAGTTAAGTTTTATTTTATTTTCCTGTGAGGTTTTATGGTTGAAATTTTTTATTACCTAGCAAACCTGCACTCTGAAATTTCATAAAGTTTCCTTGTATTCAGCAATAGTCTGCCTGAAATAGATAATATTTAAACAAGCAAAACAAAATTGCACTGGGATCAGAGTGAGTTCATCCTGATTGCCATTTTCAAATCCTTATTATACACTTTAGTGTGGTCTTCCAGCGGAACTAAAATAAACACTTGGTATTGTGACTGCTAACACAGGGTAACGTTCTAGTTTTTAGACCTTTCATAGATCCTGTTTGAAGAAAATTTCTATATGCATCAAACATTTAAGACAAGAACAGTACAGTTAAAAAAACTTAAAAACTACAGAACCATGTTTTGTGTCTCTGCAGGAGATAATTGTAGGATGCCAACTGACTGTCAACAGCCGTAGCTCTGCAAACCAGAGAACATTAATTCAGTGCTACTGAGACACAAGAAGATACAGAATTATCATGTACTTCTGATGGGGTACTTTTTTTATCTTCCCTTATAATAAGTTCAGTGAACTTAAAGAAATTTTACATGCTTGACTATTTATTTTCCCTCAAGATTTCTGCATTGATTATGAATCTCTTTTTAACAAAAACAAACTGTACTTCTCTGATCTTGTAATAGCTGAAGAAAAAAAGTTGCATTTTCTAACATCCTGTTCCATTAGGGATGAAACCTGAATGAATCACTTTGAACTTGATAACAAACTCTGCTTTAAGAGCTTCCTTTCACATCCAAGCCAAATACATACCTAAAGCCAAGAGGTAGAAACCTATGATAGTCTCTCCTTGTTCTGTTACAGCTGCCTCTCTGGTCAGAAAACTGATGTTGTTGTTCCTCCAGGGTGCCTGTGCAGAAAACTGGACAGACATTTTCAGTGGAGCTTATGACCCAGAAATTACCCCTTCCTCAGTATGTCCTGGTGAATAAAATGGTTCCAGCCTTTTCCTCAGTTTCTGCTCCCTGTATTCAAGGGAGCTCTTCAGTAAGACTAATGATCTAAAGAAGGAAATCTCAAGGGACAGGAGCTTTGCAGCCTTCTGACCTCTTCTTCACTAATCCTATCTACTAATACAGCCTGACAACCTGCGGCCAGCACAAGACAGCAGATTTCCTTGTATCCTTATTACTGCTATGTACAGAAATCTTTAATGAAGGGCATTTATCCAACAAAAAGACAACTTCATTTAAAATAAGGTGATATCACATAACCTGCAGGCTCACAGGCACACCCACACCATACTGATACTTTGCTAAAATAGCTGTAGTTTCATCTTTCTGTCCTCACTGAAGACAAGTGGAGTTTTAGGTCAAATGAAATTCAGAAAAACTCTCACACAGATTAAAAAAAAAAAAAGAAAAGGCACAGTAAAAAACAATGGGGAGGTGTCACTACCTGAGAATGTGACTTTAACATAGAAGAAAAAGTCAGCTGTGAAGTTACTTTACCAGCAGAATAGTTGGTAATTTAAAAAGAAGGGAAGATAATTTCCTTCAAAAGTTGAAAAAAAAGAGTAAATCATACTTTTAGACTCCTAAGAACCCTCCAATCTACACGTAAGCTTCAAGTACAGTGTGACGTTTTCTCACACTGTTGAAAAACAAGATTTTGTCTTGTTGAGGTGATTTGTTACTCATACTCTGTTTCAATCTACAATATTTTCAGTCTTTTCTGAGGTATCACTTGTATTTCAGATATGGCCTCTCTTACCAATCTGGTTGCAGCCATAATTAAAAAAATTGAGTCTAAATTAATGAATCTGGAGCAGCAAAGTTTTCTCGCTGATCAACACTCTTACTGCACTGAGATCCCTGTGACTGTCTTGGACTAGCTTGTCCCTTCTCACCCTGGGCAGCATATTTACCCCAATGGTGGCACCCAGCTGGAGAAAGCAAAGCACCTGACTTGTGAACTTCCACTGTCCACGGGCTGGTTTTGTCCCCCCTGAGGCAGATTGATTGCTCCTCTCAAGCTTTCCCTGCGTTTGTTATGGAAGCATCACCGCACAAGAGGGGAATAACAGCAGTATGATGAGAGTAAAAGAGGAGAGCAATCCTTTACAGTGAGAAGGGAGACAGAGCCATGTTGTGATGAAAGACAGAAGCCTCTCACCTTCCTGCTAATGCTGAGGACAGTGACCCACACACGTGCTTCACTGAAGTCTCTTGCAAGGGCTGTAGGCTTGACTTGTCCCCAGACATTTTGCTCTTGTACCAGTCACTGGAGTGCTGCTCTCTCTTTCTTCAACAGGATGGGTCTGACAGCTCCCACAGCTCCCATAGATCACATTTCAGCAGCCAAGTGGCCCCATTTTTCCAACCACTACCACTTGCCTTCTGCTGACTCATTGAGAGACCTCTTCCTCTGACTGTCTACAGACAGCTGGAATTGAACCCCGACAAGCTTCTAAAGCTCACTGTTTAGCAGACTGACCTTACTGACAGAGTGACCAGGGACTTAACCAGCTCAGTGATTAAAAATGGCCCTAGCGGTGGTCTTGAGGCCAAAGTCCTTTACTGTTGTGCTTCTACAACAGCACCAGGTTGCCTCCAGTATTCCCACCCTCACTCCAGTTTCAGGCATCTCTTGACCTTGCAGACAGCCCTCACAAGGCTGTCTGGCATGTCCAGCACATGTGGCCTTTTCTCTACTGTGTGGTTGCTCTCTGAGGTTGCCGCATAAGTATCTGTGGTCCCCAGCAAAGCTCTGGATGTACATCAGCTTTCATGGGGAATATGTGCACAATCACACTTTTTCAGCATTGAGCTACAGCAGCAATTTCTAGCTTGTTACTGACCTGTAAGTGGATCACTGTTCAGATGTAGAGCTGGGATAAATAGGAAAAATTATAATTGCTTTCCCCCCTGGTCTTCACACATTACACTGAGCGATTAATATCTTGGCCTGCTTGCAGTTTTCTCCTTCCTGGCTCTGCAAACTCCTATGGTTTGTTTCCTGTATCTGCAGGTCACTGTGCTTCCAAATGAGGGAAATGCTCCCTCTGCAGATTGCAGGTGCCAAGTTTCATGTCTCTCAGTGCTTTGGTGGTGAGGAATTTACTTGGCTTCACAGGGGTTATCCCAAGTGCCTTCACTATCTTCACAAAGTGCTTTGAAAGGAATAGAGCAGCATTTGCTATGGGCATTTCCATAAGAGGAGGAGAAAACTGAAGTGCTGTGGTGGTACAGAGAAATTACTGTGTTTGTCATAGTTATGACTCTGGGAAGGCATGTGAAAAAACTAATTTGGACATGAAAAGACTGTAAAGCATCCCTTCCTAAATATGTAGGAACTACAGGCTGGGTCTGCAGAAGAGACACAAGCAATGCAAATGTGCCTTGGGAGACTGGTGCCACAGCTCTTCCTATTACACTCTCTCTGCTCTCCTAAAACTCATGGATCCATTTCCCTCCACTGTCACCTTCCTGCCAGGTATAGCAGAGCCATATGACCCACCTCCTGCAGGAAGAGAGGCTGTGGCAGTTACAGAGACCTGGATTTAAAGGTGCTCTCTCCGCAGATGACAGGTGGCCTTCCCCAACCCCTGCTGAGCTGGGAAGCAGGTACATCCCTGCCCACACAGGTCTGGGAGCAGAGCAGCAAGCCCTGTCTGTGAGCAGCAACTCCTGTCTGAGACAGTCCTCCTGCAAAGTGCTCTCCATAGACCCTCTGGAAGGGACTCCACAACCAACACAATCAGACTGGGGTCAAACCTGCACAGTCCTCTGCCAGCTGACATCTAAATGACCTCACTAAAACTACTGCTGGCTCAGTAGTAATTGGTTGGCTGCACCTGAGGATTTAGGGCAGATGCTACTCAAATGTAATGAATGGAGAAACCCTCTGCATTCATTGATACCTCAGGGCACCTGAGTAAAGCAAGTGATGAAATGACCAGGTTATGACACAACAGATCAAAAAAACCCATGTTATGAACACCCCAAGCCAACCAGTGGTCTCTGAGGAGGCAGGAAAAGCCAATTAAGAGTGGATATAAACCAGCAGGTACCTCCTATTGGAGCTGCTAAAAATGTACAACAGCCTTTTAATCCCTGTTTGCCTCTCTAAACGCTTTGAAAGTGTTACCAGCACAACAAGGCAAGTATCACAGTAGCATTAACTGGCTTGACACGCTCAGGCTAGCTACATTAGAATTGGCATACTGTTTCTAATACATGGCAACAGCAAAATCCTAAAAAATAAAATTTGTGTGTGACAGAAAACACATGATGAATGTTTCTAGCAAGCACCTGTTTTCCCTGAGGAGTACTGAGAATGGGGCAGTTGCCAAAGGAATGATTTTGTCAGAAAGCTGGTGTAAGTTCTCACAGCACTATTTTTGCATGATATCTGCTATACATGGATTAAAGAAAAAGACATTAGAGGGAGGAGGCAAAAGGAAAAATACATAGAAGGGATGGGTTAAAATAAACCATAAGCAGATAGAAAGTGGTTGTGTGAAATAAAAATACACTTTTGTATGTGTAAGCCATAAATTTTTCTGAAATTTTAGAGAAATATAATTTGGGGATTTCAAGGCAAATCCAATGGAAGGATTTATAGTAGGAACACCTCTACATTCTTTTCAAAAAAATTATTTTAATTTTTAATTTAAATTTTTCATTAGAATATTCTATGAAATACTATAAAATGAAAAATGAAAAAATGTAAATATTCAATAAGACATCACTTAGTCTTGAAAGGAATAATCATGCAATGATAGTTATGCCTATAGATTTTACTGAGGTAGTGAAACAACGCATTTCATATCAGAAACAGGTGATTTTTCCAAAATCAGATCATGTGTTTCCTCCCTGCTTGTTGAAATGATTTGCACAAAGTTTATTCTAACACCCTCTGAATGAAAAGAAAAAAAATCTTACTAACAAATCTGGTCAGTAATGCTTAAAACAAGTTACTTGCCAAATTCAGTTAAGAAAATGGTTGCATCATGTAATAAATTGTTAAATCCATACTTCTGCCATGATTTCATAGAATCATAGAATCAACTGAGTAGTAAAAGACCTCCGAGATCATCAGGTCCAACCCTTGATCCAACACCGCCATGGTTAGTAGACCACGGCACCAAGTGCCACATCCAGTCTCATCTTAAAAACCTCCAGGGACAGTGAATCCACCACTTCCCTGGGCAGTCCATTCCAATGTCTGATTACTCTCTCTGTAAAAAATTTTCTCCTAATATCCAAGTTAAATGGACTTTTCAATGGACTTTAGCCTACTCTGCTTCATACTTTATTCTTATTCTCATCAATCCTGAATGCTAATGTTTCTCTGAGGAGCTGTGCTCTGTAGCTTGTGACAGATCTAGAAAACTACCTGTTAGGAAAAGAATGCTTGGTCAGCAATTATTATGGCAATACACAGTTCAAAATCAACAATTTCTTAAGGAACAGTGTTTAGATTGATGCTAATATGAGGACAGGCTTCCTTGCAGCTTCAGATATTTACTACTTTCATGCTGAAAGATGATTTGAGAGAACTTTGTGTAGATTAGGCCACTGAGGGTTTGTATTATTTAAACTCCCTGCTCTGAACTGAACTTAGACTGAGTAGGTTAGGTGATGGTAAAGGAAACTAAAATCTTCTGAACAGCTGAATCAGTTTGTGAGAGATCCCAGTGAAGTGTGGAAAGTCCTGTTTCTGAGATAGAGAGTTTCCTAAGGAAGAGAAGGAAACACTCTTGGCAGCCACAGATAAGGAATGGCTGAAAGGCAGGAGCGTCTCTGTGGCACAGAGGAGTACAAGCTCTTTTATTTCTAATTTGTCTTCATGAGTTGAACTGATTTATTTTTTTATTTAAAGAACATTACCATAGCTCCTGCTCTGGCAAAACTTGGCTTTAAAAGCCTTCCAGTCATCCCTGAGGAGCTCATTACAGATTAAGACAAACCTACTTCAAACCTCTTGACTGGGTATTCTGTCACCGGGGTACTTTAACCGCCTGTGTTGGAGCAGCTCTTCAGTGCTCCAGTTTAGAGGGCAGCCCAGCTAGAGCATCAGTTTTCCCCAAATATGGGCTTGCATCATATCATATGCCTGCAATCTCATCCAGAATTTCTGGATATTATACATGTTTTGAACCGTGGAAACTGATCCTTAATTGCTTAGGTGTTGGTTCAAAAAGGCAGAACATACTGGAGTTTTTTTTCTGCTTACTAAACCTAGAAGCACACTAACAGTGGCAGGTGCACTTAATGACCTGTCACTTTGACTCGTGTGAAGAAATCACTCTTTGCGGAAAAAGCAAGAGCAAAACCCCCAGCGTTTCATGTATCAACAGGATTTTCATGTCAGGAGAAACTTAATGTTGCATTCTAGGGACTATTGCAAATTCAGCAAATTTGGAATTAGACAGAGGAAAAGAAAGGGGAAACATAAATTAAATACATTTTGAAATGTTTTATGATGAAAGAAAATAAATAAAGATATGAGAAAAAGCCTCAATAATTATTCAGTAAAACACGTACTTCCTAGCATCTGCCCTTCCGCTCTTTCCCTTGAAAGTCTTCAGGTTGTTGGCTTCAGTCAGGGGTAGGGAATAGTTACAGGGAGTCATAATTTTTCCTATTTATTTTTTTTCCTGGGAGGAGTACGATGGTAGTGCCCAAAGAGCATGATGTTGAAGCTGCTGATTTCTTCCTTCTCTTTCTAAATTCCACTTGGGGCTCCTTTTGGTATATTTTCTTTCATGCTTTACACCTTATTCTTTTTATTTTGCCTGCAACTCCACATTATGCCTGAACGACCTGTACAAAAAGTATCTTACATACATTGTATACTTCTGTTTTCTCTGCTACCTATAAACCAGTTGGGCTCGCTTCCGGGGCTTAATGTTTGCTGCTGAGCTGTTCATAGACCTGAACTGACATTCTCATGACCTCTATTTTTATCCCCTCCATGTCTGCACTCCTCTCCCCCACATCCTGGGTTGCCACAGGCAAGCTCTCAACTGCCAGGCCAGGCCTATATTCTTTTACACTGCAACATTAAGATGGTGTAATAAATATTTCACTCTACACAGAAAAACTACTTGCTATACTTGTCTGTACAAAAAATTGTAGTTATATCCCACAATTTTTCAAAACCAAGAAAAACAAATAAGGAAATAGTCAGCTGATAATTAAAATAAATTTCTGTCACAGCTAAGCCAGATAAAATGAAGTTCCAGGCAGGCCAAGGCAATTTGAGGCCAAGCAAACCTGGCATGCATTAATACTGCAGTGCCAGTACATAGCCTGTGGCATAAAACTAGCAATAGCAATAACTGTATTTCTGGGACTACAGGTTACACAGATCAGGCAGATAGAGCCTGGACGGAGTTGCATTGGCTTCAGTAAAGTTTTGTTCGTTCGTGTAAAAAATTACAGAACAAAGTAAGCCTTCTGCCTAACTCCATCTGTTCTTGTCCTGCACCAAATTATGCACAGATTCATTCTGACCACTTTGAAAAAATTGTGGTTTGCTTTTTGACGATGCGTTTGCTTTACATGATCAGCTCCAACATCTAAACTAGCAAGACAACACAGATTTTTATCTTAATGTTTTCAGATGAGATTGTGTGCAGGCAGCATAAAATAGAGCAAAACTTAAGGCACTATGCTTTCATTCCATTACCTTTCTCATCATATTTGAGAACAGAGCATATAATGATTCTCTCTTCATTCCTTTTATTTGTGTATGCCTTGCACAAAACATCCAAAATTACAGTATATTAAGATTCACACTCTGCAACTTCTCATTCAAACCTCAGGTATGTTGACTTGCTAAAACTTCCACTCAAAGTGATAAGCTTTCCAAGGACTTAGCCACAATTAGAATTTAATCCCGGATTAAGAGAATACATCACACGAGGAGGAAATTACTGTGAATATAAATAATCTTAACCTGGTGTTATGCTTCTGTCAGATGAATCCACCTAAATATTTCCAGGTGCCAGTTGTTATTATAAACTATATACCATAGATTCCTATGAAGTCTTTAATACTAGCATTCCAGCAGGGGTGGGAGCAGGTACTAGAAGTGTCTCATAACAATGACCAGTCTAGGAAACTGCTGTAAGCAGAGGAGTCCTAGACATGCTGGTTTCTTCTGCTCTTACTCTCTGTGGGCTTCCTCTAAGTCCACTGTTTTTACTTACTGTTTTTCTGTTAAAAAAAAAAAAAAAGGAATGCATCCTCTCAGGATGCTGAAAAGAAAAAATGCTTTTTTTTCCTGCTACCTAGTTCATGCTTCTGCTCATCCCATGGACTGACAGGGATAATAGACACTTCCAGAGTACCGAGAACATCATGCACACAGATAAGATTAGAGCTTGCAGTGCATCTGACATATTATGAGATCACTTGAAAACAGTACAAGTATTTATAGAATTACTCACAAGCTATATAACAATGCATAATCAACTCAAAGGTATAAAGTTTTTATGGAGAAAATACACTTTTCCTTACTTCCTATGCATTGTTCCTTAACATCAAACATTATCCTTTTATTTCTTCTCATATGCTAGGTTTTGATCCATACATTAAAATATCAGTACTCACAAGTCTTCATGTCTAAGTTCCCAAGAAAGAGGAAAATAGAAATACCTTTTCCATTATATGATTTAATTTACTTTGGGATAGTACTTTTCCATACAACAAAAATATATTAAAGAGACACAAACAATGTACTCATACTTACAAAACAGTAAAAGTCCCTTGTTCCCTTGCTGAACAGGATATATGATTCTAACATTAATGTCCACATTCTGGAAAGTTAGCATGACCACTATTTTTTGACAAACCACAACTTTCTCTTAACAAACTTGGGGAAGAAGTCAGGAGTGCAATTTCTGGGATAGCAAACTGAGTTTGGATTACCGCTAGGTACCTACTGACTCTTTTGTGTGACTGCCAAAGGAATTCCCAGGTATCTGGACCATGTAGTAAAACTCATGAATTTTATCACAGGCATTATTCCCTCACATGAACAGTTTTAACAGAACCATCGTTAGGCCACAGAATACAAGTGTTGTGTACAGGGACTCCATTCTGGCTCAGAATTTAATTTGGCATTTTATAGCAGACAGCTTTCTGCCAATATACTGTGTATAGACAATATTTTATAACCAAATTAAAGCATACTCACTCTGTTAGGGAGGAAGGAGATGCAAATCCATTCAAGCTGTGGGATTTTACATAAGAAATTTTTACTTCATTAAGCTTTTATTTATTAAAGGCTAGATTCAAGTTCATTTGCCATGACACAGGTGAAAGAAAACAAAAAATGTCACAATCTGCATATTTTGTAATGCCGGAGACCTCTGTCAAATGTTAGGGCATCTGCTTCCCTAGCTCTGCCTATGAATATTTTGGAAACACTAGAGATACACTGTAGGTTAACCTGTAGGTAAAACACAACCAGCTGATGATTTCAAAAGAGTGTCCCTTAGGGGCAGAGGAGGAGAGGTAACATTGCTGCTCCACTGACTTTTTAACACCCGAGCCTCACCACCACAACCAGCCATGCTTCCTCCCCAGCACCTCCGCTAAACAGTTCCTGCCTCTTGAAGTTACAATACAAGAGCTCCAGATTCTACCTCAAAGATGGATAAAGCATGCATGAAGTCACACATTCACCAAAAAACGGGGGCGATGTTGGGATGACAAGGGCACAGAGGCAGACGCTTGTGTCTGTTGCAGCACTTCAGCCTGTGTCTCCCCTCATCAGCACTACCCGCCCCACCCTCTCTTCCTGAGCTTTTTATTTGTAGAGCCCCGGTGGTCCAGGGGAAAATTCACTGCACTGTCACTGCAGAGATCCGGGTTCGATTCCCGGTCGGGGCCCCTCCCCGGGCAGATGGAGCTCGTTAGCCCGTAAGGCAATCCATCTACGTCCTGAGGACCTCACTGCCACCGTCCAAGCGTGCTTGGCCCGGCAGATGAACCTCAGGATTAAAGGGTGGGCTCAGTTCCACGCACACTGTGTCTCACCTAAAAAATCCAATGCGCAGGCTGGAAGGTGGAAAGACCTTCCCCGGTTCTTCGTTCGCGAAGAGACTGGCCATTTGTAGAGAAAGGTAGATTCTCTTTACAGTCTCTCCTATAAGGATTTCATGGAGCTGAAGTGCTCATTTATTTTCTTTCCCATACAAAACCAAGACTTGTACAAAACCAGAAGGTAGACTGTCTCACTTCACTGTTTTTGTTTGTTTGTTTGTTGTTTGTTTTGGATTTTGTTGTTGTTTTGGTTTGTTTTTTTTAGCTGACTGCTTTCCAGCAGTATTTCCTTAATAAAAAGCACGTGTGCCATCACTCTATCAGTCTGCTCCTCCCTGTAAATTTGAAGCTATGTGCCAGTCCCAACCACCTGCAACAGAGAAGCAGTTTCAGATGTAAGGATTACAAAGACTGCCGAAGACTGTTTTACTGAGGTAAAACTCAGGTAAAGCTTTCTCAGCCTATAATAATGTCAAGTGAGAATTACTAACATATTTTACTAATCTCTTCTCTTAAAAGGACATTAGGAAAGGGCAACAGTGATTATCTGTCTGTGTCTTTACCACAAGGTTGGGATCAACAGTTTTTCAGAAGACAGAGACACCACTGCCTCAGAAGGTTTCAAGATGCCATGGTGGTACACAAAAAGGCTATAGATGTCAGCCTTCTTCATGGTAAACACTGATGCAAGATATATCAAGACATATCTAAAGACAATTATTTCTCTTTTGTTAAACTTTGAAGCATTTCACATTTCCAAGTTGATGTTCTTAACAAAACAGTATTGACACTGCGACTTCAAATCAAAAGGCTGACAACAAAGGATAAGTAATAGGTATCAGTAACTTCCACACTTTTCCATGTGGAGGAATGCAGCATTTGTACAAGAGGAAAAGAGTCAGCACAACATATAACCTACTGAACAGAAAATATTGTCTCTTCTTTCCCTGGAAAATTTTAAAACATCAATGCTCTTTGCAAGGACTCTGCTCTGACAAGAGTTTAGGGAAAGGATGGAAGCAGATGACTTCTCAGAGAAGAAACAGAAACAAACAACTTCAGCAGAGATTCGTGAGTGGCTTGACTGAAAATTACAGTCTCTCTGATCTTGTAAATGAATGGCAAAAAGTTCATCACACTTCAAAAAAAAGGAGTATCAGCTTTTCAGGGCTGTTTGCTTGGTGTATAAATAAATGGGGTGCTTATCTGGGCAAGAGCACAGACTACCAAGTAAGGTAGAAGGTCAGAAGAGGTGAGGAGTTGCATCAAAACTGCAGCTTGACAACATGGCCAAGAAGCTGGGCGTCGCAGTCACATTGCCCATTTTCACTCATAATCCTTTGAGCAAATCAGCCAAGGCTGCATCTGCTGAGTGAAAAACAGAGACCACCACTGTTTACAGAGACACAAGAAGTGAGCTTTCAAAATGCTGTCAGACTGTCCTCAGGTCACTTTACCAATGCAAACTGGAAAAATAAAGCCTCAAATTTGAACAGCGTTTTTCACTGTTAGGATGCCAAGGCCTTTCACAAAGGACATTTTATTTTACTAGGAAAACCCAGCAAATCCCTGTCAATCTGAGGGCTTGGCCACGTATCAGCTGTGTGATCTGAGCCTTGTTTGCACTTGTGATGAGTTTTAGGGTCCTTTTCTTATACTAGGTCAGAGATAAGATGTATTTGCTTTCTCATAATGCTTTCAATTACATTGTGTCTTTTGCGGAGGAGAATTGTAAAGCTCAAGGCTATTGAGAGTTTTCTTTAAAAGGCTACAAGAAATGATTCTTTAACATCCTGGCTGGAAAAAGGAGCCGGTAGAGCTATCTGTACTGTGGCTGTACTACAACTGAACGTTCATTTCCACTTGGAGCAAGATAAAGTCAGACTGAAAGACATCTGGGTAATTCCAAGTGATAAACTCACAAAAATGTTAGCAATCAGTCATAGACAGAAGGTTGTGCCTCCATTCTCTGTGAGGCTCCTTCTCTCCCCACAGCAAACCAGCCAACAGAGTCATTCACAGCATGGCAGCCAGGATGGCTCTCTGCAAAAATGATAAATTTTTCACCCTGTTTGGGATTTCTGGAAAGAAAAACTATTAGCAGCAGGAGACTGCGAAAGGATGAACACAAACACTCCAACCAGCTGTTAGTCAAGAATGAAAACCTTCTGACCCGTGTGAACAACAGAGGAAACCGCAAAGAAATCTCATCTTTCAGATGCTTTCTTGATGCTGTCCCCGTGACACAGAACACAGCTCAGGAGCACTGCAGGAATGACAAATGGAGAGCTCTGACTGAACATACCTAATTCACAATTATCCTCCTAAATCTTTTAATCTATAACCTAAATCTGTGTTCCACATGAGATCATATAGATCTTACCAACAGCTCAGTTGTTACCTCTCTTTGTGTATATTTGCCAAAAATCTCAGGAATAAGGAGATATGTTTTGTTGAATAGGCCCTCAATTCCACCGCTGGTCTGACACCTTCAATGATGATAATTCTGAACTGTGCCTTTTCTACTTCCCTCAGAACTTTACACTTACGTTTTTGATTTCTGGTGCTGAGCCCCTTCACACCCATTACCAGAGAGTCTGATTTCTCTCACTTTAGATGTGTATATGCCCCAACCTACCCCCTTACATGCAGCTGACACTGGAAAGAGTATGTCTCCCACACCATGTGAAAAACAGTTATGCAGTAAAGAGGAACAGAAGCCCTTCTTCTCTCAGTACTATTCCTGGCACAGCCTCAGATTATCCACTTTGGTGATATAAAAATGTGTCATTCCAGTATTATACTGTCTCAGGATATTTTCATTCAAATGACTGAAAATGACTTTCAGGCTCCAAAGGGACATGTCAAACACCTGGGCAAAGACACTTAGGACACTTTCCATCACCTGTGCAGGAAAAGAATGGACAAAACCAAGCATATAGTTATTGAACTGTTCCAGAACAGTAATTAATACACTGATACTTGGGCTAGCAGAAGCAGCCAGGAAAGTCTACCTGTCAGAGTGCTTAATAGCTTTGAGAGAGTCTCATGTCTTATCTGATACTGGGCTCTCCATACTGAGTCATATGAGATTATTATTTTAGCAGGAAAGTCGATATTTATAGCACTCTTTTGTTGCTCATGGCACGGCTGAGATTTTCCTTCATCTTATTCTTCTATATTGTTACCTCTTGTATTGTCATTGTGAAGCTGAGCACCTCATCTACAAGCCATCTGAACGAGGGCTTTCTCTCTGTCACTTGCCTTCCTCACACTCCCTTTCACATCAGCCACTGTATACTGACTGCCTCAGCCCAGCCTTTATGCCCTGTTGGACGAGTTTCTAGTCTCTAGTGCTCCCTCGGTGTAGGGCAGCCTCCTTCTGCCCAGAGGACACACCTCCCGCCGTTCTGTGGTTCCAAACCAAAACCGTGAGCAGTTTTGTTTTGTGAGCAGCCTGTGAGCAGCCAAAACACCTCTGCACCATTACGATTAGCATGACTCACATTTGTAGACATCATTAGTCTTAGGGTTGAGAGACACTGGCCCTGCACTCCAGTGCTGGGGTGTACACCTGTGGTGGTGGAGAGGGAGATGTGGATCCCTGGCTGGAAGCAGCGTGACTTACTGTCTGCTGGGGCAGAGAACTCCCTGGCTGCAAATTCTGCTTTGCCTGCACTTTCTGATTTTTAAAACTGCATTCTCTAACAAGAAGGCTCAGCTTTCACCAAGAAAGACCTTCAAAGAATAATTTAATTTCACAAAACCTTTACATGGTAAAGGCTGTAAATCCCCTTCAGCTTTCAAACAGAGCCCTGATGAATGCAGGCAGTGCTGGGTCAGGTCACTGACCACAGAACCAACCAGGCATCACTACAAGTGACTTAAAGAAACCTGGATGTAAAAATTATTTTGCTGTTTCAGATGAGATAGCAGTAAACTAGCTGTAAGTAAATGTACATAAAAATGAAAATGGTAATGACTGGCTCCAGTCACTGAATGTCTTCAAACAGGCACTGAATTCCAGGGAAAGAGAAGGTTTATTGCAGATGGGCATCACACTGCAGTGATGGATTGTTTAGATGATTCTAAGCAGTGGAAATTCTAAGCAGCCTAAAGGTGGAACCCCCTCAGGTTTTTGTAAGAAATATGTACTCATATGGGGAGTATTAAAAAGAGATTTCATACCTTGCCTTTAGTATTTAACCACCCACAGAATGAACTCCCATACCAACGACTATATGATAAGAGCTCACCCCCCGGGCCAACTTTTGAAGCTAAGTAAATTTTATATTGTAATAAAGGCTGTAAAACATGGCTTTAACCAATAATGAATAACTATACACAAAGGCTTTCCTGTGCTTGTCATATCACCTTCACATAGTGGTCTCTGCTGTGAATAGTTTATCTTTGGACTTCGTCTCAAGAAACGTAACATTCGAAGTGTAAGTGGATGCGTCAGTGGTGACGGATTGCTGCCATCCTGTGGCAGGCACACGTAATTCAGACCGACGCTTGCCTGAGAGGAAACCTTCTTCTAGAGGTGTAATTTTAGAAAGAACTCTTACTAACTCGTACTATTTTTAAATGCCATAGAAGGAAAGCTAGTCCTCCATAAACGACAATCTTCAGATCTTAAAAAGCTGTGGGCCATTACAGCGATTCTACTAGAAATTACTCTATGAAGCAGAAAATAAGGACCATGTGAGAATGGGCTCATGTTACTTTTTTACTTGGAGATGTATTGCAGTATTCAGTGGTTTAACTCTAGAAAGGATGCTAACCCTAACCTGGTTCTAACCCTAACCATATCACTCCTTGATAACACAAACCCTTAGACACCAGGAACAATTCACAAGCACCAAAGGTACAGGTATGAGTCTTGCCTTTGATGCCAGATTGTGAATGCCCCAATTTCCAAGAGTGAGGGGTAGATATAAATAGTCTTCCACTCTGCAGATACCAGGTTTCTGTGGGAGTCCAAGTTCAATTCACAGCTGAGTAAATATCATTTATCTCCTGTTAACTTCACCTGTGCTACACAAGACCTCAGGAAAAAAAGATCTGGATTGTTAAACCTAAGGGATAGGTAGACACTAGGAGGGTTGGTATGACGTACATCATCTCTGAATTGAGATCTGTGCAAAGGTGATGAGAAGCCCTTTACAGACCACAGTAGGACTGTGCCCCACAGATGCATGTGCAGCCTAACATTGTTTTCCCCTTAGCACATGACAGAGCAGGTAGAAAACCCTCAGAGTCCCTTTAACAACCAGCTAACCGGGAATTAGATTGAATAGCCTCCACAAACCAACCAACTTCCACCAGCTAAGACCAAATAGGAGTTTCAGTCTTCCAGCACGTTCTCTCTTACTAAGTTATATCGATAACCTCCACTCTCTTACCCAGACCTGCACCTTCACAACAGCCCCTTCCCTTCTGGGCTCAAAACTCAACAGCTTGCAGCAGCCAGGCAAACAGTTTTTGCCCATCAGCCTCACACCCACTGATGCTTCTGCCTCTGCCAGTGCCTCTCTGTGCTCTCACAGCCAGACAGCCCTGCAACAATCTGTTTGCCGTCAGCAACCCCCAACATATACTTGGCTAGGTTTCTGAGAGGCTTCTCTGCTTACTGAGACACAAAGACATAAGTCTTAACTACATATGCTACATAGGATATTTAAAAAGGAGAAGAGGCTTACACAAATGCGGAGTCTCCATGCTGGGGAAGGGGTAAAGAAAAAACACTGGAGTAGCAGGGGGAGGACAATGCTTCTGCCACATTCCTCTTATTGAGGCATGGAGCAAAGGTTACCACAAAAGTAGTCGTAAGCATATGGGGATGAGCAGGAATACAAAGGACCACAAACAAAAGAAGAGGTAGAAAGGTCCACCCGGAAAGGAACATGGGCAGAGACAGAGAAAGTTGGCCACTGTGGGACTCAGTCCTGCTCAGGAAGCACAAGCCAGAAGGAAACAACAGAAACCTTTCAGTTGGTCCTGCTGTTTCATTTCTTGAGTCAGTAAGTCACTGCTGGTGGTAACATTGAGTATCCGATCTTACCTTCTCAGGTCTATCCATCCGAAGCGGATCTCCACTTCCTCCTGAGTTCTTCCATAGCAGCAAAGAACACAGCTGTCTCCTGACTTTCTAACACCTTGTGATAGCTCAACTGTGTTATTGCTTTCAGCTGTGAGGACTTTCAGCTGTGTGACTCAGTTGCAGGAAATAAAGTTTCTACAAAAAAAATGCTAAAGGTATAGTCTGCATGGTATGTTCTTATCTCACGTTCCCGGTACTGCTCTAGCTATTAAAACATGCTTGTGAGTTGTTTAGGGATAATACTAATATAAAGTATATTGAAATCTATTCTATGTTCTTCATACCCTTCCTTATTTAAATAGGTTTTTCAATTTTGAGCTTTTTTTTTTTTTTTTTTAAAAATAAATCTGGTTATAGGTCAACTTTGTTCTGGCAGCCATTTGTAAGAGTGCTGTTTTCTGTAGGCAGTCAACAGAGCTGTTGATCAACTTTTAAAGGAAAATGTCACTATGAGTTTATGTTGAAGGGCACATGACAAGGAATGGTCATTACTAGTTTGCTAACCCAAACATGCATGGTTGATACAGGGCTCTTAAAATTATCCGGAAGACTACAAGATCTTACTTGATTTTACCCCAGATTTCAACACATTACTTTTCTAAGCCAGGGAAGTCATACTTCCCTCTAACTTCTTAAGTCAGTTCAGCGCAGTATAAAATTTAGTGGGACACTGGAAAGGCAGCAGAATCAGGAAAAAAGACCTCTCTGCCTATCCTACGTGGCTGAAATGCCCTGTAGAGATTTTAAGGATGGTAAGGACCCTGTCCTACTGAAGCTGTCACCACTGGACTGTGCAGTGGTTCTGTGAGACCCCTATTCAATACTAAGTGCTTATGTAGCACAGCTCAATCTTTTATGATCTCAGATATGGATTTAAAAGAAACAATTTTTCAATTTTAGGCAAAAGCTCAGTGTTCCTGGTGACAATGAGGTTTAGATCACACTTAATACAATTGTTTCCTCCATGCATCAATAACGCATGCATGTAGAAGGAAGCAGATCTCTACTCAACTAGGAGACAGTATCAACTTCTTCTGGAAATGAAAGTGACAGGGGTTCTGCATTTGTCTTTTTCAAATTTATCTCAAGGACAATTTCTATCTCTCAGGTTGGAAAGAGGCCAATGCAGGTAATACTGTGATATTTTTTCATGATGAAATAAACAGCTGTGTTTTGAGGGACTTCTATGATAATTTAGGAATCTTCCAAACCCAGATTTCAAAATACAAAGATAAGCAGCATGATCTATATGGTGCTTACTTTGCATGATTCGTTTTCCTGCGAAGGCAATACAAGCGGAAGGAGAAACATTCCTAGGAGCAAAGACTTGTCTGCAGATAAAAATGAACTGGCATTTTAACAGCAACGCTGCCATTCCACTCCAAAGACTTCCAGTACACCAACATGCTTGAGCTAGGGAATCAAATATTCCTGAAGGCCAAAAATGCAGTCAGTGGGCAAAAATGGATTGTTTTCTTTGAACTGATCAGTCCACTAAATATTATCAGGGAACCACAGAACTGTGCAGGACTGCATATCGACAGGAACAGATGTAGGATCTGAATTTGCTTTCCATAGTCTTGAAAAAACGTGGGGCATTCTCCAAACATTCTCCTGATAAAGAAAACGCAAACACTACTTTCTTTGCTGAGTTTTTCATCTCCATTGTATTCAGCCTAAGTTTTAATGTTGTTTCCTAGAAGTATGAACTTGAATTAATACATTTGCATGCAACACTGCAGAAAATGAATATTTATTACATAAAGCTAACATAAAACCCAAACACAAAGACGGGTTGGAAAATGAACATGAAAATTATGAGTTCTTTTTTAATTAGCATTAAGTGCAAAGAGAGGCTTCTATCCAACTTTTGCAGATTATAAACAAGAAAAAAAGTAACTAGATCTCCCAGTTCATATAGTTTAGGTAGCTATATATATCTAGTACTTCTCCATCATTAGCTGGGCCCTATAAAACCCTCCTAGTATACTGCTACCTGCAAAATTGTAGACACCTTGAAAATAAATCATATTGTATTCACATTAAAAGAAGAAGATTTTCTGTATTGCAGTTTCTTTTTAGGCTTAAAATAACAGTGCTGTGCCCCCAAGAGAAGCAGAACACTAAATTCACACAATATGACTCAAGATCTATTTTGTTCTGATATTTTCTTTTTTAGTGGATGACAGTTTCAGTGTTTTCTGAAGTGTCTTCATAACCAGGGATAACTTGGAGGTTCACGTGATCCTAAAAATTAGGATTGATACCTGATCAAAAAAATAGTTCCACCATTGGTTACAAGAATGACACTGCAGACTGAAAAGAGGAGTCAGTAGGTTCTGGCTTGGGGGCATCAGAGCCAACAGCTTTGCCAACAGGTCCTTCCCAACTGAATGGGGTAGATGCTGTTTGAAGTGAAGCTGCTGATCTCCACTGCCTATGGCAGCCAGAGCTGGAGAAGCAGGCTTCCTGCTGCACAGGATCAGCACCATCTAGAGCTTCAGGAGTTTAAACCTGTATCTTAAATTGTCCCTTTGGAAGTGAGGAGAGAGCTGCTGTGAAAGATGCTGTGCAGACGCACGCCTGATTATCAACACTGTCGCCAAGCAGGCAGCATGCCATTTCTGGACTAGCTATGGCTTCCAAGTGACAAGCACGCAGAAGGAATCCAAGGTAACACACTCTGGAAGCAAAAATTATGTGAACAGCTACAGTAAATGACCACTCCAAGTTAAAGGCTACAATTACCCGGCATAGTCAACAGCAAATGTTCTTTATCACCAATTTCCTATACCAGCTGAGAGTCCAGCTAAATCATTATCTTTCACTAGAAGGGAACTGACATTGTTTTCCAGTTTCTTTCCTTAACCAAGAAAATATAATTCTAGGACTCTTAACTATCTCTGACATACTGTCCACAGTTCCTGACTCAAAATTCAGCTCTGTCCAGCAAGCAAATAAACTTAAAATGAAATAGCTGAAAACACAGAAAAAGAGATTAAAAAACAAAACAGGAAAAAAAAAACAAAGGAAAAAAAAAGGAGGCTATTACAGCAAGTGATCCAAATAAGTACCTTAAAATTCAATGACTCCAGGGGGACTTTGCTTCCAGGACTCTTCATATCAAACATGAAATGGATTTTGGAAAAAACGTATATTTACTAAATCTCTAGTAGGGTATCTGTCAGCCGCTGTTTTTGGGTGGCCATTTACAGCTGTCACATGCAAAAACAAAGAACAATGAAATCCATCTCCCCGAAAGAATTCAAGATTCAGTAACGGATCTGGAGAAAGGATGCGTAATAGAGAATACAAAGTGCATAGAACTCAGCAGAAAAGTAGACTTGCACGGTTCTTTTTATTCAAATGTTTTGAGATCTATGTTTTTATGTACATATATAAGTATACATATAATACTTGCCATCTTTGGCAGCTGTTGTTTAATGCATACAAGGTAAACAGGTACTTTTCATAGTGAAATCTTGTTTAGTTTGATGAGGGGTATGAAATACTAAAGCAGCTGCTTAGCTCACTAAAGCTGTTTCTTGTCTTTAGTGGTGAGTTTTCTTTCCAGTTTCATTACTTTCAGTATTGCATGACTTTAAGTCATCCAAGATTGCTACAAGTAATACAAACTCCATCAAAAGTTGTTGTTGTTTGTTGTTATCTTTTTCTTTTTTTTTTTTTTTTTTTTTTTTTTTTTTTTTTTTTTTTTTTTTTTTTTTTTTTTTTTTTTTTTTTTTTTTTTTAATTCTTCCCTTGTTTGTTGAGGGGTTTTGTTTGGTTTTGTTTGTTTATTTGGGTTTTTCTGTTCCATCTTGTCACTTCAAGCCTCAACAGGAGATTGAAGCACCTCTGGATAGATCTCATACAAAGACATGGTGGGTTTCATATGTGCACCTTTTCGAAAATAAAGTAGGGTTACACCCTTTGCCAATTTCCAGGCATCAACATCAAGTCAACATCAAGAATTTCTACACAAAAAGCATGCCATAATGAGTTCACAACACATCAGCTACAGAAATAAATGGCAGCTTTCTTTTTTAGAGAAACTACAAATGAATTAAAATAAAGCAATGAAAAAACTTCTTCACATATGACACACTTATGCAGAGCATCTATTTATTCCTGAGCAGGCTGGCAAGTATGTGGTCAAGTGGGGGAGAGATAGAAAAAGAATTTTAAACTGAAAAATGTATGGTCTGAAAAAGGCACAAAAGTCAAAAATTCTGAGGTCTTTCAGAAAAAAAAAAAAAAAAAAGCAAGCATTACGAAAACTATTCTTAAACTGAGTATGTTTTATGGATCAAAATAGTATTTGGTGATGATGATAAAATTGAGCATTAAAGTGATGAAAGGTATTAAAGAGTAAATTTCTCTTTAACTAACAAAACCCATGAAGACTTCAAATGAAAAAAAAACTGTTTGAAGAAAACACATGCTTATCTCTTTAGAACCTTATATTCCAGTGCCTTTAGATATTCAGTATATAAATCTGTGTATAGGAATTCAACCTAGAAAATAGTGAGTGTGGGTTTGGTTTTTTTTTTTTTTTTAATTAGTACTTCTTACACTTCAATCTCATTTTTAAGACTGGCAAAATTACTTGTGACAAGTATTTACTCTTGAGATTATGGGGTATGTTTCTTTTACAGGATTTGTAAAATACATTCTCATCTGTCTGAATGCAGACACATGGTCACAGAGCAGACAGTGCATACAATTTATAAGAGAGATTTGTAGTAAAATTTAGATACACAACAACAAATGTCTCAATATAATACTAACTTTGAAGCCAGGTGCAAGTTATTCAAACTGTACATGTACTTTTAAAAAGATACTGTCATTTAAAATGTTTATATATTGAAGCATTTTCATTAAGATCTAACACTTATAAAACCTGTAAAACTATAGCAGCAATATGGGAGCATATCTAAGCCACGTGAACATTAATAATTAAAATAAAACCAAAAATGAAATATTACATTTCTCAGATGTTTGTGTTAAAGAATTGGTAACACACAATTACTTATGTCAAACCAAAGCCTCTGGATTTGTTCATCTATGAACAATACTGTCGTATAGTCCAACATTATCAAAGAAGTGTTGTTTGCTGACTTTCACCAACATCATCCTGGAATGGGTCCTGGAGAACTCATTTGAATCCTTAATTCCAAGTCTGGCTACGATCCTTTTTTCATCTTTGCTACAGGAACTAAGGATGCTTTTAAATATGGATTCCTTAAAATGAGCCTTGTTTTATTTACACTATTCAAAGTTTACTTTTCCTTCCAACCGCAAAATGTGCAGGAGGATTTACTACATGCTATACAATGTAAAAATAGACTTTAAAAAGTCTGAACAATGCAAGTAAAACTGTACAACGTTTGTTCCCTGCTCCAGTTCATTGCACTATTAAGTTAAAATGGATGAGTTGTCATGCCCAGACGACTTACTGTAAGATCAGAAAATCCACGTACACACAGAGGAGGTAAATGTATACTTTTTTAGGTATAGTGCCAAATGAAAAAATACTATGAGTTATATCCACAGAAAGCTTCTCATCACAGAAAGGAGCATGGCTAATTCTGAAAGGCAGCCCTCTTCATGTAGGACACAGAACTGCAAAAGAACCACATATACATCTTGATAAACATCAGTGAAGTTGGTCTGTATAAAAATGTAATTTATATACTAAAATATTTAAATGTTGGATTCTACCCTATTAGTAACACAGTAAAATCTAGAAATCTTTTGAAACTGGCAATTAAGTTATCAGCCTCTCTCAAAAGGTAATTAAGTGACACAACCCACTATCTGTAACTAACTATCCAGAAATGAGTTAACTAAAGGTCATGTCTTAAACAGTGCTTTTTGAAGTGTTTTATGAGAAAACAGAACACTAAATAACAAGTGACGCATGCAGTTGTATTTTAAAAATATGCACTGACAATTTGAGATTCTAACTCTACTTTCTAATGCTGGTGCGTGTACAAGAATCACACAGTGGGAAAATAAGACATGTCCTTCACGTGTTTCTCATTCCTGTTTCAACGTAAGACACAAACCTCAGAGCAATCCAGCTTTCAAACCAATGCTAGCACAACACAAAAGCAAATAAAGAAGTCAGGTGTAACAATTAAACAAAAACTTCAAAGTCAAGAAAATAAATGTTCTCATTATCTGAAACACATAATTTAAAAACAGAACCAGGTGTAAATTCTTGCTTTATTAAAACAAAAATTATTTAAGGTTTTACTTGAAAGATCAGATATGAAAGAGTAAGGTGAAAGATGGAAAATGACTGTTTTCATGACATCTGTATTTAGAAAAAACAAAACGAGGTATTTCATTCATTTTACTAAGTAGTAATGTATAGCATATTATTTATAGCACTGCATTTTTATGTCACAATTACCGTTTAAGGACAAGACTTGAAGGAAAAGAACACAGAGCTTATCGGTAAATACATCCTATAACAGCTTACTGTAATGACACATCTGATTACAAAGGCTATGAATACATACTTACATATTGTTACATAATAGTTATGTTTAAAGAATGTCACAATTATTTACACTTATTTGTGTTCTTGAATTAAGGAAAATATTAACCTTGAAAAGGTACAAAGAATGATTAATTAATTCATTTAGTCCAGAAGTGTGCTTTTTAAGATAAAGAATTTCAGTGTTGGTTTGATCCTTCGTTCCCTGTTAACAATTTCATTCCCCTACCCTTTTTCAAATCTCAGTTTCTACTTCATGATATCTAGTGATAAATATAAAAACAATACTGACATATTAAAATATATTCATAAAAATTAAGCACAACTGCAAAGGTGATCAATTTCATGTTACCATCTATTTTAATTCTAAATATATACAATATTAAAATACTACAGGAATCATATGCTGGTAGGAGAAGAACTACAATTTACTTGCAAAGCAAACCACTGAGTCCTTTTCATTATCATTAAGTTCAGGATAGAAATGATCACTGAGAAGTAAAAACAAACAGAACCCAACAAAAGAGAAAAAAATCCCTTGAAAATAATTTCGGCTTCAACATGAACAAGAGGAGGTAAGTTACTACATTGGACCCAACTCTACACAGAGTATCTGCTTAATCTGGCTTTGGGACACTTACCTGTGAGGAAATATTTCCTGTGGAAAAGAGCCAGGGGACAGCTAACTGACCCCTGGAAAGAGGGACTTAAGCATGAGGAAAAAAATGATATTTTTAACATTTTAGGGGACACAAGGGGGCGGTATGAATTGGGAAAAGAGGATGCTTTTAAAAAAGCAAACATCAGAAATAATTTCATACCTAATAATCCTATGGAGAAGTACATATGTTTTTTTCCCTAACATGAAATGCACTAAGTTGCACTGTTCTTTGTAATTTCTTTATTATACTGGATTTGCACATCCCATGTTCTGAGGATTTCTATTTGCAGCATTTCAGAAGCATTAGCTGGCTATGAAAAAAAAAAAAAGTACAAGAATGATCCATGGAAGATCAACAGCCAATCTGGCAGCAGAATTCTTCAAGTTTCAATTCCATGCTCCAGCTCTTGCCAAAAATATCTTGCCCAAACAAATCTATTCAATCATTATTAAATGAAGACAGCAACTATTAGACAATGCAGACTGAAGGGATCTGTGCGCGCCTTCCCACATGATCCAAATTTCAGAATTATTTTGGCATTTAGTTCAAGTTATTCAAGATAGTGAATGCTACAAAATACTCTGAATTTCAAAGAAAACATAAACTCATTCCACTGACTTCTGGTTTGTTTTTTTTTAATCAGAAAACCAGTAATGTGGTAACATTTCTTGTTACATCACCACTTACTGCTCAACCTTACAGTTCCATTTACCTTTCCAGGCTCACAGCATTCTTTTTTTATTTTCCCCATAGCAATGTGCGAACAAAACTCTGGCGATTGTTAAAATAATCTTTTTCCTGATGCTTTTTCTTCAGCTCTTGCTTCAAAACAATTTTAGTATCTTTTCAAGAGCGGCCACCAATATCTGGGAAAATTTATTAATAATTCTGTGGACAGCCATAACACCCACGTAAGAGTGCATGTTCTAATTTTTTACATACCACAGAATAACAAGACAGTGCTGCTTTAAAAAAATCATTAAGGGCTTATTTTTAAGATTTTTTTTCTTTGCTGTGTGGAATAAAATATAAAGATTGAAAGAAGGTTTTACCTGTGCAGACAAATGACCAGATTTTCTATAAAGCTACACATATACTACTGTCACGTGTAACATACTGTCTGGGTTTTTTTTTTTTTGTACGATTGGAAAAAATGATCCTCAAAGGAACAAGCAGTTAACAGATTTTAACAGAACAAAGTATGTTTGGTGATATAATTCACACATTTCACAATTTCATTTCTTGATTAATGCTTAAGAAAAAGCAATAAAATCCATTCAGTGTAAGGCAACAGCTGGATCACAGAGGAGAAAACTGTAAAATGAATACAATTACCACTATACCATATGGATTATTACCACTGGATACAGAACTTGTTTTGGAAAACAAATTCAAACTCCTAAATCTTTATAAAGATTTCCACCTTGCTAACACATTTTACAGTGCAGCAGAATGTTCAATAAGGAAGTCACTACGTATATTTTGGAATGTAAGGAGTAGGTTGGAATTTCAAGTACAAAATCTGAGCTGAAAGTTGATCTAAGTGATTATAGAGAATTCATCTAATCTCCCTTTAACAAGCTTTAAAAGTAATTTCCAGACAATAGACAGGTGGCTGGGAGTATTTTGTGGCATGAAAGCCTCACTGAGGTTTCAGGCCAGAAATTTTAGTGGCAGAAAAAGAGAAATGGGTTACAACTTCAAAAACAACTGGAAGACTCTGTCTGTTCCATAGGATAAATCTGCATCACAATGGAACCCTGTTACTGAGTTATAAATATTTAACATAATGTCAACAGCTCAGTTAAGGCTACAATGAAGAAGAATAAATTTCTGTGCTCACTAGCTTGTGCAACTGCCTGCTACTTGTGCACACAGATCCACACTTGGTCCTCTTCACTAAGGAAATGATAGCTGAGGGGAAATTGCCTTTTCCTTTCAGTATGAGTGATGTGAGTGATTAGTCTTCATACTCCCATCATTTGTGGTTTACAATTTAGAGATAACAGTGCTTGCATATGTATGATGTTTTTGTAATTGTCACATCTAGCTAGTAGAACATCCCTGGTGATTTATAAGTCACAAGCATGCAGAGGCAAGAGGGAACTTCAGTTCAAGCTTCCTAGATCATCCTATCATATGTTCAGGTAATCTACTTCTATAAGCCTTCTTTGCAGGAGGGTGCTCCATTTCCCTAGGCAGCCAGTTTCTTCTCAGTATGCTAGTAATCTGAACGTTTTTCTAGACAGCTATATCTAAAAATAAGAGCAGACACTGTAAAGAGCACTATTAAATCCAACCACTTTCTACCAGATATATTAAGAAGAGCAAAAATTTTTAATTACTGACAACACTTGGGCCAAAGATTGTGCCTTACAGAACTAAAGTCTAGTGCCATCACTATTAAAAAAACCTTGATCTCGATCCTACATGGTTCTCAGCTCATATGCAAATACATTTGTCTAATTTAAGATGAATTTTTAGAAAGCGTAAGTAAACAACAGAGAAATCAAAGGAATTAACTGAAAGGATCTCTGCATTCTTACTGTATGTGGTAGTTCTGCAACCCTACAAAAAAACTTAGAAATTAACCTCTTCCAACAGGAAGTCAGGGCTTCTAGAACACTGAACAGCTTTTTTCAGATTTTCTTAAGTACCAACGCACTGTATAACTTAAACCTGATCGTACTGTCAAATATGTGCAAGATGAGAGTGTCTGTGTAAGAAATACAAAAACCTTTAAAAATCAGATGGAGTTGAGTCAATGATCATATTTTTGAAAAAATAGCTAGACTTGGAAAGCGTGATACCAAAAGAAGAGAAAAACTTTAACAGCATATGAAAAGCAGAACATAATATACATTTGAGTGGCAGCTGTTTGTTCAGATCTTGGGAGTTTGATGTGTATGCTGAACTTTAAACACTTAAAAATGTGGTATAATTTATATGCCAAGATTTAACTAAGAACATGAGCATTAGTAAGATCTAGGCAAAAAATGAAGTCAGAAGGAAAACATTTAAAAATAATTTAACAACCTGGAAACTACCTGGAACAACTCCTTCAAGCTAAAACAAGCAGTGACTTTCAATGTCTGATATTCTATTCATATAATCAGTGTATAAGACTGGAAAATTATTGACTCATACAAAAACTTTCAAAATAAAATGTGAAGAAGGTGTAACAAGTAAAATAAATAGGTAATTTTTACTATTGATCAGAAGGCAACACTTAAAATGATGCTATAAGCACTTCATATAGCAAATGCAGTTTGAGTTTTGATCCTGAAAAACCTGTAAAATGTAAGTTGTCCCACTTAACTTCATAAGCCAGATCTCTTTGCTCCTGCTGATGTCATTCAGCTGTTTGAATATACGCCGCACACTTACTACATTATACTATCACAAACAAAATAAACATGTTTTATTTATGAACTGTATGCTCAAAAACCTTGAACAAAATAGAATATAAATGAGAGTTATGTTGATAGAAGGGCAACATAATACATGAATGCTGTAGAATCATTCTTTGCAAATACACCTTAAATGTACTTTAAGTTAATTTAGAATAAAATAAAATCCCTGCTAAGAAACATACTCACCCTTTAAAATATAGTCTGTTAACAAGCTTGGCACTTTCTCACTATCTTCTTTCATGGCATGCAGAACTAACATAAGGAAGAAAGTAAAGCAGATATTTAGCCATAAATTAAACACAACACTCAAAATAAATACCACGGAGCTGTTTCAACTACTCACAGGGATATTATTACCAGATTAGAAGATACAATAAATGATACACATCACATCTCCACCTTTCACTTGTGTAATTCTCACTGAACTCCACAGCACATTGATGCAACAGTCCCATTTCATATGGTTCATTATTACAGTAAAATGTCATCAGACATAACAAAAACAGCAAAAAGCACCTCTTCCCTAGAAAAAAATTTCACCTAAAGAAAGCCAACACACCCAAAACTAAAATGTGCCAACAACTATTGATGGGCTGGAAACCTCAGGCCACAAAAGTATGCTCCATTACTTAATATATTTGATCTTCACCTCAAATCATGGAAAAATGACGCTTTTCTGGAGAAATATTGATGTGACTTATTCTATGAAAATATTAGTGGTGGGTTTTTTCCTCCCTGAAATGGCGAATGTTGGCTGCTGTAGCTTAGAAAAATTTTAAATATATGACTGAATTTGGCAGCAACTTAAAATAATGCCAAAATGTCATTTTTGTGACGCATATGAGGTTAATCTTGTCCACCTTGCCTATTTCTGAAGAAGGGAAAACACGTGGAATAGCTCAACATGACACATATAAGCTTGTCTGTTACCCCATAATGACAACCAATGACAATCCTTTATAAAGCGCTCTGGACATGACTGAAAGAATCAAAAATACAGAATTATATCAAATAGCAGTAACCTTCAAATTCCTCATACGAGACTCTAAACTTCAATTATAACAAGCATTTAATATCATTTTTTATGTTAAAGACAGACATTAGTGTTCATAACTATGGAATAATGCACAGCTTTGAAAAAAAACCCAACTGAACAGCCCTAAACACCTGTTTTACTGTTGGCCTTAACAACAGCAGAGGCTGAGTCAGAAACCTGCAGTGGAGTCACAGGATCAAGTTCCGGCCACAACCAGCCCACGGAAGTCAATACTATCAATAGTCTTTACAATGCATTTGTACAAGACATTCTGTTAATAAACTGTCATCACAAAATGTTTTCAGGAGGCTTTAGTCTCTCTCTGCTTAGTATTTTCAAGAGAAATTTAAATATGGCAAGAGGATAAAATTTCACTGGAGGAATAGACACAAAATGAGAAATCCATTTGTCATAAAATAAGTATGAATTAACAGCTAAGGGTGTCTACTGTAGAAAAATAAGGGGAATTTAATTCCTGCTTAAATATTTAATTTACTTCAGAATTTAACACTATTTATTTTCTCTTTCTAGGAAATAACCAACGAGCCTTTTACCATCTCAGCCACCTGTGGAATCACAGAACTGTGCTGCTGAAAATCACCTTAAGACACAGTTAGATCCAAAGCCCTGCACTGAGATCTAATAAAATACATTGACGCACTCTACCATCTATTTTTAACCTGTTCCTATAAGTCTCAAATGAAGGAGATGCCACTGACTCCTAGATATGCTCTGTTGTATTAAATCATCTTAGTAGGTAATTTTTAAAAATACAACCTTGTTTTTTCTTGCAAATTAGAATTAAAAAAAACCCCAAACAACCAAAGAACTTCGAACTTATAAATAATTTTGAAGATCTGGCTAAAAAGATGTGAAGAACAGGGAATTCAAAGCATTGTCAAAACTCATTTGGTTTGGAAATCCTAATTATCAAAATGTACTAACAAAAAAACCCAAAACAAACCTCCCACCAAAACTACAGAGAGAAGGCAGCTATTTTAAAGGCAATCAAGCACAATCATTATCCAACTACTCACAAGTGTCTTGACATCCACTTCAATTTTTCAAAGTCATTACAATAACCTCAATAAAGCACAGCAAGTTTAAACAAACAGGGGTATATTGGGCACTACGTGACAGTATTGCTGAATTACATGGCATGCAGTATTTTCCATAAGGCCCAGCTGTCAAAATAATGTGAGAACTTTTACTCTGTAATGCATGCAAGTTTCTAGCCTTCAAGGTTTCAATGAACAGATAGAAAACTAACATACCACGAAGGCTCTGTTAAAGCTGGCCAAAACGTACAGTTAAAAACCATGGAACTTTACATACATGGCATAGGGTAAGAGGGGAAGGGAAAAGTATACGGATTCATGGTTTGGAGCAAACAAAATTGGAAATACAAAGAGGAAAGGATCAGTGGGGGAACTTCATATGCTTACTTTTGGTTAATGTTTGAAGATCTTCAACAGATGGGGGTCCATTTTTCTTCTCGTAAGGAATGACGGTTGTCAAGTACTGTCAAACGAAAAACAGAGTTACTTGAAGGTCCTTTCATGCAACTTTGTTGCTTGCATTTTATTTTGCAAAAACTGTGGCAACTGAAAATGTTAGCCACAAATAATCATATTTTACAGAGATTAAGATTCTATCTTTCCTATCCCAAAACCTTTATCACAGAAGCCAACTTCTACCTTTTTTTTTCCAAATTTCCAAATGTGGCCATTTCAGAACCCATGTAGCTAAACACTAAAAAAAAGTATTTAAAAAATTAGAGCTGTTTAAACAGCTCTAAACAGTATAAAGTTTCTCTGCTAGGCTTCTTCCTCAGAGCCTATGCACATCAATAGTGAAATCCTTCCTCATCTCCCTCCAGAAGTCCTTCATATATCTAAAGTACTTCTTACAATCAAATCAAAGCTCAAAGATCAACCTTCCCTCAAACAACGCTATAAATGCAGATGAACAACTGTCAAACTTGCTCTTAAAAAAAGAGTATAAATATCAAGCAGGCATCATGAACTGTATCTAAAATCAGAAAGTAATTCTTCCTTTCCAGAAAGTACATAAAAAACCTTTCCAGGTAAATATGGATGTAACCTTTAAGTAACTTGTGAATCTAAGAACAGCCACCTTTTTAAAGGATTCCAGAGCACAACTGATGCAGGCTGTTAAGCTGGCTACCTTAAATAAGGCATTCAGGTTTGCAGAAGTGTGCTAAGAAGTATTTGTGGAAAAAAACCTAAACATCTTCGAACTCAGCATATGCTTTGTTTGAACAGCCTCAAAACAGCTGCAAGATTTTCTCAGTGACTGGTTAACCCTTACTGAGAATATGGAACATTCCAAAGGTTTTAACAGATCAAAGCCCAGTCCCATCTCCAAAGGTGATCTAGTCCCCTATGCAAAGAAAATTAGGCTGCCTCTAATTTCAGTTAGGTGAAAATGAAAATGGACAACTTTCACCTTCTGCTGCTCTATACTTCCAACCAAAAAGAACAAGGTAAGCCTAATGAAACACAAGTACCACCATTTGTAATTCGATTTAAATTATCAGTTTTAACAGTTGAGTGTGCTAACAGATTGTTTCAAACCAACTCAATTTTTTTCTGTTTACTGAAATCTTTAATTCTTGTCTGCTTAAAAAAAGGTAAAAATTTCTCAAATCTTCAAGATTTTCATGCCTGAAGTGCAAACAAGATTAATTTTCAAATTTCTGAAGCACCCCTATTGCTCTTTTAGTAAATGCATTTTTGATGATATCTTACTTCGCAGCCTATATGGATGCATATTCTTCTTAAAGAAGTCAGCATTTCAAAAGTACTGAAATCACTGGAATTTTCTCCAGTGGAAAAACTTCCCTCCATTCAATTTGTAAGAATTTAACAGGAACTTCATTCTGGGTTAAGAGCTACAAGGCAGTAGGCGTAACAGCACTTCAGCGAGAGTCAAGTGTAACTCCGACTCTGGTGAAGAGGTTCACTTTGCAGAAGGAGATTTGAGTGTTGCCAAACATTGCTACAACCATTGCCATGTTTTCAGTAGGATCGTGCACCTCGCGCTCAAAAACATCATCTGCCCAAAGCCAAACAGTTCAGTGTCACTTGAGGGAACCAATTGTACAGGGTGCACTGACACCTCACTGAGACCTGCTAACATAGGGTGCTTTTCTCCCTCTCTTTTCTTTTGGCATTTTCTCACATCCACTCAGCACAGCAGAGGAAAGTATGTAATGCTTCTTAGGAAACAGTCAATTTTCAATTTCTTCTACAGGAGATGTAACCAACCAAGTATCAGCAGAGAAGCGTCCACTGAATGAAATGACTAGAATCGATGGCCCGACATAAGGCTGTTGAATCTGCAAATGTCAAAGGCGAAAGTGGATCTATGAACTCAGAAACCAGACCTGTGTGTTTTCCAGCCTTCAGAACTAAGTGGCATTCTACCCTTTACCTAGAACTATCAGAATATGTTTCACTAGACCAAATACCGATTTATCCCTGATTTCCTTCTCCTGTAAACTCCACCTACCATTTTGCCTCTCTAATAGTAAAAATTAAAAAAAAAAAAAAAAAAATTTCTTTCCTAGTTTCCAGAAAAAATTCTTTTTCTCATCAATACTTTGCAGTGTAACAATCAGTTTCTATAATAACACTATAAAAACTCATTCCATAAATTGCTGTGTGAAGTATAACATATTATGAAAAGGACGAAAAGGGTCTAAAGTGTAGCTGACTGACATGACCAAGTATTAAATCTACTGTGACCTCCAAATCTTCGGAGCAGATTTGATGATAAATAGCAACTCTCATTGCAATTTGTAATCAGAAAAAGCATCTGATATGCCTGAAAATCAAAATTAAGATGTCTATCTTGAATTTTCTTCTGGAAATATGATCACAGAAAGAGCTACCAAGATTTCAATGGCTTTTATGCAGTTGGGTGTTGTTGTTTTTTTTTTTCCAACTGCGTTACTAGATGGGAACAGGAAGTGCCCAATGGAAGTTTATCTTTCAATGTTGAAGCACTCCAATTAATTTTCACTTATTTCTCAAACATACACACAGAAAAAAGGGCTAAAATTTAAAAAGGGAAGTACCTGCTATCAGAGGGTAGTAGAAGGTGGTAAATACCACTAAACTTAAAGATTGAAAAGAGTTCTAAAATAATTGTTCAAATTTGTCATAAACTTCATGTTGTGACATTACGTGTAGGAACTTCTGCCTTCCCAGGTACACAAAAGATTGTCTGTCCTCGCACTTTTTTTAATCAAAATTCCAGATTGTTAACTAACTCTTCCCTGCTAGCAGAAAACACATGAATGTGAGTTTATAATGACAATACACCCTGAAAAAAACACTCAAATTAATACTGTGAGAGTAGCACTAAGAAACTGAATATCTCATACTTGTTTTATTTTGCAACTTGATACAATAAGAAGATGACACCAGTGTTTCAGAAACAAGGTCAGGGGTTTGGTAATGTGACAAAAAAGCCCAATCAAACAAAAACCTTCCAAATAAAAAACAAATGCCATAGAAAAATGGATTTCCAGGACTAAATCAGAATAGATTTAATTATCTTTCCCACCTTTCTCCACTATAGTTCATGTAATTTCCATGATCCTTTAGGTTACAGGAAGGAAAAAAAACATAACCCCACTAACAAGGATATCGTATAAGATATCAGGGGAAAAGTGTGATCAACATGAAGAATTAAATTAACTCAGAAATGAATGGAAGAGTTATCCAATCTGTTATTGTTAACATATGATTATGATACTTATGTCTAGAAGGAAGCAGTGAAAGTCTTTTAACGAAAAGTGTGATAGGGTGGCATAGCTAAATATGTTCACATCATGACAATACATGACATTTAAAATACCTAAAGATACAGGTAAACAGTTGTAATTTATTACTAAATGGTAAAGATAGCAAAGGAAAAAAAAACCAGAGCTATATCTTTATTAGTACTGAGATAATGTGCTCAGTTAGGTAAGCTCTGCTCATGTGTTCAAGATCCCCAAAGTTAGGGGCAAATATCGGGATCAGTGTATTCATAAACTCTCATACATATCCCTTGCCTGAGAAAGTGGGTAAATCCATGATTTTTAACCTCATGCTTCTGGAATGACGTGAGAGTTGTTGTATCATCTGCAGGATACAACACTCATCTCCCAGACAAAAGCCTAATCAGCCTTGACTTCTAAACTACCAGACAATTTATTGCCTCAATGGACTTCTCACCAAGAGGAAAAAAAAACTCTAATGCACTTCTTTGGCATAACTGCATAAACTCTAATGGATGGGTACATGTTAAATAATGTGAAATACCAATATTTTGTAATGTGCACCAAAACACTAAATAATAGCATAAGCATCAACAGTTCACTAAAATACAGAATGAATTTAATAAAATACATACTACATTTCTGAAACAAACAGGTAAGCTTTATTTTGAAATAAGGCATAAGGATCTTGCCTCTGAGGGACATACAACATCTCACGTATGTCTCAGGTATTTTATATCACTAACCTGCATTGCACACATTTGGCTGCTTTTAGAATCATGCAGTTTCTGAAGGCAAGAGACATACAATATAGCCCATGCATTTTCCAGGTGCTACTCTGTTTTTAGATATATCAGCTCTGAATATTTGAAGAAAAAAGAAAACAAGACTTTTTTTTCCACTTGGAGGTAGTGTGCAAGTTGTTAATACTGAAGGCTGAAATGCTACATCTCACCTGACACATATTCTTTGACTAGATATTAGATTTTTACAGACATGCAACGTATCTGAAGCATGCATTATGGCTTTTAGTCTGGGGTAAGAAATACAGGTTATTAGCTCAGTGCATCAGGGTATCAAGTCCTGACTCTCTCAAGCTGTTGAGGAGAGAAAGAGACTAAAGGCTGATCAAAGTCCTGAGACAGGGAAGGAGCAGAGCTTCTAACATTTTATCCCACTTTTTCCTGTCTCAGCATTTATCTTCAACTACTGTCAATTTTCAAGATCTCAGCTCCTGAAAGTGCAGGCAAAGAATGAGAAAAAAGAGAGAAGATAGCCCAGCACCTGTTTCTCTCCACTTGAGTTTCCAAACGTGTGGCGGAAGCCATTCTGTATGACATTTGAGATCCCTTCCATGCTGAAGCGCTAAAAGTAGTGAAAACACAGCAGAGAGAAAAAAAAGGCACAGAGAAAAGTTCAGAGGACTATTAATCAGCATTTATCAAGACTGTGAAAGACAAATGACAAAGACAAGCTCTGTGATGTATTTCAGCACATTTCTATTTCTTCATTCATCTACTTAATTTTTTATCATTAAAAAGCAAACCTTGTAATGGCAGTTAAGCAGTATTTCTACATCAAAATTTATTCAAATAAAACCCTCACACTGCAGACTCAATAACTGAGACTTGCCTTTTAAGGCTGTTTCATTTTGGAATGCAAAAATTAGCATTTTTGAAAGTTTAGTTCACAGTAAAATCTCCTCTAACATTTGTGTTTGAATGATATACATTTAAAGACACTGTTGATACCAATTTTTCAGATTTTAGGCACCTACTAGAAACACTGTTCAGTCTCCACCTCTTTAAAATGTTTTATGCTTTCATGCTTCCTTTTCCACAACTGAAGCAACAATTACAATGCCCCCTTTTCTGTAATATGATAAAACATACAAAATTAGTTAATAATACACCCATATTGTTTTCAAGCTCCATTACACAGAATTGTGGAATCCAAGTAAAGAAAAAATAGTATATAATTCAACCATAGTTTTTTTTCTTGAACTTTGTAATCCTTTTCGCTTGCTAGAGAAGACAAATGAAATAAAATTAAAAAAAATTAATTTTGATGTTTAGCATGCAATATAAAAATAAAAATATAAGAAGAAGGAGCTGTCAAGCTGCTGAAACAGGGCAGTAAAAAGACCACACCTTAGCATGTTCATCAGAATGTATGTCTATATGGGAGGGGGAATAAAATGTGCTGTAATACAGTATTCATTTGCTTTCTAAAGCACAACAAGGTCAGTAAAGACCTAAATGTTACCAAAGCCATCTTAACCCTTTTAAGATATCCTACTTAGAGGAACTGGTATCTTCAATCCTGGACTATTTTTAATTGCTCTCCAGTTTGCCTTTATGAGAGAGGTAAAAGTTTTAGAAGTGTAAGAAAGTGTTTTACCTAAAGATTGTATCAAGGACAAAAATTGAAAATATCTATTTTCTTTCAAATTTAACTACAGTATCTACAGGAAAATTCATTTTCTTAAGAGTATGAAAATTGAACTCTACTTCCAAACTTTGTACTTAAATGAAACTTCACTATAATTAATAAAATTAATAATCTATACAATATTTATTAATAGAAACTCACTCTTCACAAAGCTACTTGAAAATATTATCTATATGCACATTCTCAGCACTTTCTTAAAAATAAAGGGAAAAAAAAAAGGAGCGTTGCAGGAAGGAAATTTGCACCTCTTTCTGGGAGAGGGCTCTAAAATCTGTATCTAGTGACAAGTGACAGTGAAAGCTATTGCCAAAAGAATCACACATATATGCAGCATACACTCTTACTTATGAGTTAGTCTGTTCACTCCCTCTCAGAAAGCAACCTGACACATCAGCATCTTGAAGCGACCAAATATGAAAATATCTTATAGTGGGACCACATACAGTTATAATTGTAAGCATCATTCACATTTCTAAACTCGAAACTAACTAGAATAGCTTATGAATCACTTGACTCAAGTTTCAAAACTAAAGAATTATTTTTCTTTCTAGGTAAAATACCCCTTTTTGGTTTTCCATGACTCAGAACCAAGAAGGAACTTTCACTTTGCTCTTGTAAAGGGATGACAGTTTTGTGTGGTTTTCCAGACATATACTTTCTTAGAGTTTCACTAACATTTAGCTACACACATAGGTTTTTCATTAGGCAGATGAGATCAAAACCCCATTTAGGCTATGTCACAGGTATCTTATTCTTGTAAGTTTAGGAATAGATTCTGAAGTGTTTATATTCCATTATAAATGTTCATTCCTTATATCTGAAAAGCAAACCCCAAAACCTTTTCATGTCAAACTGAAGCATTCCTTCTGGGACTTGGCCAAGATCTAGAAAACCACATTTTTTGCATTCTATAAGAGACACTAAGAAATTCAAACATTAATATCTCAAATAATTTAAAATTATACTAGTTAGAAAGAAAGAAAAAATTGCATTGACAAGCTAATAACATAATTTCTTTTGTTATTTGACTCCTATTATTGAACTCTGCTTGAAAGACGTTTTTGTTCCATTTTTCCTTTTGCTGCTGTTCTGTAAACAACAAAACAAATTCTGCCCACCCTGTACATCTGCACTACACTTTGGCCTTATTCCTGTCTCTTGTTGGATGTAGCAACTCTGCCCCAGGTTAAGATATCTGGGCTAGGACTTTCACTTTTTTCCCACCTAAAAAACAATACAATCAATAAATACTTGTTCAACTACACCAACAATACTTCCTGCAAGACTAACATATACTAAAATTCACACAGTGAAACCAAACAGGTAAATGAGTTTGCCTACTGACAAAAGAACACAGAGCAGTACATCCACAGACAGTATTTTCTGGAAGAAAGATATGCTGGCTCCAGGCTAATTTGCAAACAGTTAAAAAAAATCTTTTTTGAGTATGGAAAGAGGAAAACATTATATAACCTTGTGAAAAAAATTTCAAATAGGAAGTGCCTAAGACTTGCTTGCTAATGAAGGCATAGAAGCAGGTGTACCAGGTATCTTGATATGATCTGGGACTACTACTGCCCATATAGAAAAAACAAAACACATTTTAAAAGTATAAAAAGCTATAAAAATTTTCTTACTGTTCCAGGCATATGACCTCTTTCTTGTTTGCCATTCTGAGGACTACCATTTTTCAGCTTCTTTTTCTTCTTTGCAGTTTCTTTGTGTTCTCTCTGTTTGTTTTGCACTTCAATGAGGACAGAAATGAAGCTGTTTTTCACTTCCTTCTCAAACTCCAACTCATCTCGTAGAGCCAGCTGCTGTACCAGTTCCTCAGAATAATCCTTAATAGCCGTTTCAATTTCTTCTAGCAGTTCATTTAATTCAGCAACAGACAATCTCTTTATTCCTACAAATATTTAGTATAAAAAGTAATCTGTCAAGATTTGAAGCATGAGAAAACTTGTGGGGATTAAAAGAAAAAAGTCCCCTGAAATTTCTCACAACAAAAAATTCAATTCTTAAACTACATTTAACCCTTAACTATATTTAAACTCTAAACCAAAATTCCTAAAAGAATAAACACATCCCAGAGGCAATACAATTAGCAATATGAAGACAGGTAAACTTTTTTCTTACTTCTGAGAAATATCAGATAATCTGTAAATGTGAAGACAGAGTTGGTAGTTAAGGAAGTTGAAGTAAGTGCTAAACTTCTGACACCGCTGTTAACTATTACTTTTTACCTGCACTCACTGTTCAAAGTAAAAGGCCTTCATATTTTCTGACATGACAATCAAAACTTTGGCATTTCTGGAATCCTTGGGTTTTTCATCCATAGCAATACAGAGACTATATTCTATGAGCAAGGAAATCTTCTTGGTAATACTGCTAAGGCATGCATGCATATTAATAAAAGCTTGTAACAAAATTTTATGACAATATTTTCAGAGCAGCAAGACTAGCAAAATCCTCCAAATTTTCCATGTAGTCAAAAGCATGGCCTTGTGTTGCCTAAAACAAAAACCGAGATCAATAGCATTAATAGTTTTGAGACAGCATGAGACTAAATGGGTCAAAGCTAAAGCAGAAGCTTGTAAAATGTCAGTTTGTATGGAAAAAACACATGTCCAGGTTTGCATTTTAAAGGTACTACAGGGTCATGTGTTACAGAGAGTGAAATTATGACCAAGAAAATGTTCTGAGGCTTGCTTGGTAAAAAATGTGCACATTATTTGAGGACTGCTTTCTGTTCCAGTGGAAGTCTGACACACCAGGGAAGCAAGTAAGTTTCAGCAGTTGCTATATCAAAGAACATAATTTTAACTGGCACTTGAGAAACAGCTAGTCCTGATTACACCGACAGGTACAAACTGTTTAGGGACACTGAATAGATGTTTGCAATTATTTAGTTTCATAAAATTAGTCTAGTAAATATCATGTCTAAAAAAATTCTTGTAAGTGAAAGCACCGACAGAGAAGTGTTGAAAAATATAAATAAGGCCACAGACTACAAAAAAGCGTAGCTCTCAGAAGTATCAAAGTTAATTTGTGACACGTAGATTTTCTGCCTTAAATTACAGCAGGTAAAATTGACTGGAGAAAGCTCCTTGTCACTTATTTAACTAAAGAAAAAGCAATGAAACCTGTTAAGACAATTCTCTGTCAAGGAGACTTTTACAAAGTAGCTTAGGCCTTAAACTATTCAAACCCTGTAACAATACCAAGAGAGAGCACCTGTCAGTCCCAACACTTAAGAACCAGCTTCACAGCCTAAGAAACAATTGTTCCAAAAACATAGGTGCAGGCTACCCAACTGCAGTCCTGCAGTTTATGATAGATCAGTTATCATTATCAAAGTCTACAAAAGGCTACATAGGAAATAGTCAGCTACTGCAGGTGAGTGAAGACAGGAATTCAAAACCAGAAGACTACATGGACTGAAACTTAGATGTGTAGGCTCAAGAACTCACTTGTGTAACCACAGCTTGACTCTTGGACTGCCTTAATGCATGTCTTTTCCTATCCAAGAAAAAACTAAATACAAGCTTTGATTTCCTGCTCTGCATCCAAAACATGAACAACTCTGATCTATCCTATACAAGCCAGACAGTTTCCAGCAAAAACCTGTAAAAATTTCAGAGAGGTGCAGACCAACACTGAAGCACCTTCACACACTGAAAAAAGCTAACAAGAGCTCTTAATAAAATAGTGACCTGGAAGACAAGAAAGCAGATTCTGAAAAGCTGGTGAAGCAAAGTTAAATTAACTGCCAAAGTAACTCAAGGCACAATTCAGTCGAGACTGACCTTTAAACCATAAAGATGAAACAGAGAAGATGGAATCAAGACAAAGCAAAATAAATATGATATGAAATACCAAACAAGCTTGATTAGCTCCAAACCTAAAGACATATGGAACTGTCAGGAAAGCAGGAAGCCCTGCTGAACATAATACATTTTGCTTTCACATTCCTTAAATTTATGTGTTGAGACAGTTGCGAGTCCAGCCATGAAAATGGTATCTCCTCCATAAATCTGAAAAGTAGCAGAAACTGTAAGTGATGCCTCAAGAGGTCAGCCACTTTTCTGAATCTTCTACAATTTATATTGATGACCCAGACTACAGGAAAGAAAGCACTAAACTTTATAAGCGGGACCAAAGTATAACGACTCTCTAATGAATATCCTTTGAATATCATCTTCTAGAATTGATTCTGACAAATGCACAGATTAAACAAATTTTTCCACCGTGAAACTGGATAGTCACAGGTTTCTTTTTCATACAATTCAACCTATTACAATTAAACTACACATGTAGTTTCTTTGCTTTTATATAGGGAAGCACAGGTGACTTCATTTGAGTAGTAGACACATAGGATTTTTTTAACTTTTAAACTTCTTGAAGAGGAATGGGAGGACTGAAAAATATTCATGGTCCTTACGGGGATAAAAAGGAATGGTCACCTTATTTTTGTGTTACTGTCTACGAAGATATGTTACAGTGACTGAAATAGCACCAAAGAAACACCCTGTTCTTTATTTACTTCATAGCTTCCAAGAGCTTTAGCTAATCTTAAACAGTATATGGGCATCAAGAAAGCATCTTACTTTACAGAAATTGCAAAAGTTTAATAAAAAATTACCAATTTATCACTTTACCCATGAAGAAATCCCATTCCACTGTATCAACCTTCAGAGTATTTGCTTTAAACTGAAATTCTATAAAGTTTTATTTTCTTCCTTAGTTATGAAAGCTGTCAAAGATAAATCCTCTATTTATGTTCTTAATCTAGACTATTCTTTCAGGGCATTTTAAAAATATTTTTGAATGTAGAATATCATAAGAAGGACTTCTTATGAATTAAACACATGGCAAACTTACCCTTTCAACTATTTTCAATAAGCATAAGGCAAAATACCTAATAAATATCACTTACTCTCCTCATAACTGTTGTTTGTACTGGATCTCTTGAGTGTCTGAATTTCCTGGGAAAGTATGGAGAGCCGATCTGATTGGGTGGGTGTTTCATCATCGTCTGGATCAGGCGATTCCTGCATCATTTCCTCTATTTCTTCAATCACCTTCGAAAAATGAAAACCCCTATGAAAACTCTCCTGCCTGAAGAGAAACAGCCTGCTGTTTGATGAAACTAACACCAAGACCATATGGAAGAGAGTCAACAAAATCATACTGACATTTCCTCCCCATCCTCACTCTCTGAGAATACCCATATCTTGTCACAATAAATTGGTGATCACATAGCAAGCAGTGTGTTGAAACTACATGGTTATTTCTGTGTGAAGACACACATGATTCTGCTTAAGACAAATGAACTAAAGAGCAAACTGCATCTTTCTTGAGTATTCAGCTGAAGGAAAACACACAAAAAACCAATTACCTCTCCCTCCCCCTCCTTCACTACACTACCTAAAAAACCCCAACAAAACCAACCAAAAACCAAACCAAACCAAAGCCAGAAAAAACAAAAAAAATAAACAACTAAAATACCACTCACCCAAAAAATCCCACACCAAACAAAAAATCCCCAACCCAAGCAACAAAAAAAACCCGACCCCAAACCACATCATAAACAAAACAAAAAAACCCCTCTGAACAGCCTGAAAGTCTACTGTGCTTATGAGAAGCTTTATGAACTGATCCACCATAACCTGAAGCTGATTTGCATCCCTGGACATAAGAATGAGCCAGACAGAAAGTATGAGAACAGAAAATCTGTGAGTGAAGAGTTTACTTTTCATTACACAAATGACCATATTTCTACTAGCTAAATTATTAACTAGATATCTGAATAAATAACACATCAACTTTTACAGGTTTAAAGGCTGTAATCATTGCTAAGATCCACCTCACAGTAAAAAAGAGCTGAGGCAGTTCAAGCAATCCTGTCTGTCATACTATTAATAACCCTCTTCATCAGAGTTCATAGGTAGCCATTTAAATAACAAGAAAATATAATACTGTGCTTGCTTCCTAAGGCAGGATCTTAATAGACCATAACTAACCTTATTCAGAAGAGCGAATTTCAAGATAACTGAAGTAAATTCATGGGTTTAGAACTGAAGTCTTTAGACACTAAGTAATCTGAAAGCTCAGTAGCAGAAACACTGATCTGCTCTCATGTTAGGCAAAAACTTCAAAGAATTCTTGCTAACAACAAAGCCATGTGAAGCTATGAATTGCACACAGTCATGCTGGAAAACTACAAACTCTACCACACCACTAAGATTCTGAAAATATTTTTGCTTTTTAACTCTTACATTTAATTTAGCAACCTTTCTGACTAATTCATGGTTAGAAATGCATAAAGATTTCAAAGACCCTGGACTATCAACCTGACCTGAAGTATTGGAATACTTTTCAAATCTGAATGACATTGTAGTATCTCACACAGTATTACAACAGGAAAAACCAAGATTAGCTGCAGTGAAGAGCAAGAAGAAGAAGCAGAACAACAAAAAAACAGACTAAAAGAACATATTACACCACCAACAACTGCTGAACACTTTACCTGCTCTGCTGTGAAAAGTGGTTCTTCGTTGATACAAGAAACAATGATAGAATGCATATCCAACTGTTCTCTCAGCTCTTCATCATCTGACAGGTCAAGGTTCAAGTTATCATTTACCTAAAAAGCATGAAAGGGTGTATTTAAATAAATAGACATACACACACCCAAATGTGAGTGTATAAAATACATGTACATATATGAACCCCAAAACTAATATTGAATTCTAAGAATGAAACACATTCCTTGCCTGCAAGAATGGAATCAATAGTTCTTGCTGTCAAATAACCTGGAAAATGAAATCAAAACTGCAACTGAAGAAAGTTAAAATAGCCATCAGTCTTTAAAGTCTTCAAATAATCTCTGCATATAAAGACCATATACACACTGACATGCAGGTATCTACGTGAAAGGCAGTCAATCCAACGTAGATATTTAAATCTTAAGTGAAGATAGACACTTGTCAGTGGACGGTGAAAAACCTGCCTATAATACCTAACATCACACAAACCTGTGACTTTACATGCTTTTACAGTTCTACTTTGTCACTTAATAAAAGACATGGAAAAAAGCTGAGAAGAGTTGATATTGAAAGTTGGTATCAGAACACTGGTATCACCCCAGATTATTTAAAAAATGTATTATTGAATACCTCAGGGTCTTTTCAAAAAGAAAGAGAAGTAACACTGTTCCCATATATATACCATCAAATTATACTCATCCTTCCAAACCAGAGATATACATATAGTAAAAGAAAAGATTTAAATCCCCTCCTAATTAGACAGGTATATTTTACTCTCACACAGTGATATATTCTAGTTTATTTACAAAGTTGATAGTTTTTTCTTCACTTTGTCTATTATTAGATTCCAGCCAAACGAACCTAGCAAAGCCCTGCAGAGCTGCATGCCCTAACCTTTGACATTTTGAGCTCAATTGCTATTACTGGTCTTTGGGTTAATTTACAAGCATTATGACTGGCTGGACAAAGTCCCTGGCCTCACTGTATCAGTTTTCAATTTTTGTTGTAATTCGTCCAATTTTCCCAGTTTCTTCAGAAACCCTAATAGTTTTCAGATTCATTTTGAAGCTGCAACCAATATCCCCAGATAGCTCATCTACAGGGGAAAACATACAATTTACATTTCCTCAGTCCTCAGAATAAAGTCAGATTCAATGTTTACTTTTTTCACAGAATCTGAATTACAATAACCATGTAGTGACAAGGCTCCATTAAGAATATCTCTTCACCTCCTACAGAAATACACCCCAATTTGACATTTTTTTAACATCTGCAGTCCTCAAATATTTTTCCATGTATACAGGATTACAGCAACAATGATGAGACAGTAAGCAAGGGTAAGATTATCAAGAAGGAGATCAGGTTCCTCTTCTGACATGTCCAGAAATATTTGAGATTATCAGGATATAGTCTGATAATTTAGGCTAATAAACCACCACAGCATCAGCTGTAGCCTGTGCTAAAAGGAACACCTGGCTTTCCACACAGCCACACTCCAGGTCTCCTCCTGTCCTCACAGTACCAGGGAATGACTTGTTTAAAAGCAATCTAGCAAAAATAAAGCAAACAAGCAATTGCACAATCCTGCTCCTTGTACTGCTGTGTACAACACTTCCACCCAACCGCTTCTTTCACTGAGACATATAAAAGTGTGCACACATCTGTGATGTGAAGCAACTAAGATCAGATGAATCAGCCTTATTCACCTTACATTTTTTCCTAGTAAGATAGAGGAGAAATGCTTTAAGCACAATTTCTGCAGCATATTATTAGTTTCAAACGCATCACGGAAAGGTTGCTTGGCTGTTAGTATTCCTGGTACGAAAGTTAAAACAAGCTGCTAGCTGGCCCATATGTGCTGTCACATATCCAGAAATACTGCTGAACACAAAGAAGCAGAAAAAAAGTATGTCAAACACTCCAAAACAGACAGGCTTTACACATCAGAAGGCATGCCAGGTGGAGTGAAAGCTGAAAAACCTTGAGATATGTTTAATCCATAAACTGGTTTTCCCTTTCCTGGCAGCATATCTAAGATCCTTTCTAATCCAGCAACACCACTTTACACTTTTTTATGTACTTTCTTCATAACTGCCAGCAAACAACTTAAAAAAAACTATATGAAACTTTTTCTTAACATTATACTTAGTTCCTTATCAAGAAATCCATTAGTCTTGCAGTCCATTTTTAAGTGACACAAGGTCACAGCAGGGGGGGGCTTATACTTTTACTTAAAATGTAAGGACTTAATTACTCTAAAACCACTTAGAAAATCTGAAAAAGCACTCTAATAAACATTAGAATAAACACAAGTCAAATTCAAGGGATAATCATCAGACTCAAATCAATAAAGTGAGTTCCAAATAGGCACCTTCCCCTGCTGGACCCCAGAAACATCCTCTTCAGCAGAAAAATCTTCACTCCTGTCCCATTAAAAGCATCTATGGATTATGTAATGATGGCCGAAGTCAAACCATTACCCTATTCTCAGGTTACACACACAGATATTTTTACAGTGTAACTCAACTTCAAAGATAAGCTGCTCTTTTCCTCAGAAGACCTGTAAGATGGGAATTCCTCCTGGCTTCTCCTCCTGAAATGTTTTAATCCACTTATAAGAAGATCGGAGGACAACCCTTTCTATAAACCTCTCTGAAGCTCTTAATTCCCTGTTCCCTCCCCAGACAACTATTCTAACTGTTAAATAAGAAAAACAAAACAAACTCTGGCAATTCGGTGCCTCATGGGCCACCCTTCATGTTAAAGAAGCCACCTGACTGCAGACTGAGATAACCTTAAAAAAAATTCATACTGGATTTACTAAATTAGAGTCTCTCTGCGTCTTTTCCTCCCATCAGTGTCCAACATGAATCAGACAGCAGAAAGATTTTATGTGAAGCACTTTCTCATTTTATATTTTTTTCTATCATGCTCTGGCTCTAATGAAAATTCATCTCAAACTAACCTGCATTATTCCAACCCAAGGAGATGCAAACATACATCAATGGTTGTTAGATTTTTTTTATTTTTAAAAACCTCTCATGTATAATGGCAAGCATTAAAAACATTTTCAGCCATTTAATAATGACACTCTTTTATACAAATACAAATAGTTTTATTTCCCTGCTCAGTAAAAAAGATCCAAAGAGGGTACTTCTGCTGATCAGAACTTACCCCTTTTTCTGAAAGGTTCAGTGTTGGCAAGTGCAAAGCTCTGGTGTGGGAAGATTTCCAGTCAACTGGCATCACGTTACCATAATTATCAGTCAAAGCATTCCAAATCCTGGAGAGAGGAATAAAGGAACAAAAACACAGACCTTAAAATAAGCAGCAATTGATCAGCAATAAACATATTCTTAATCATCATATACCTCTATCAGTAACTATATCTTCCTCCCTAAATATTTATCTGCAAGTTACTGACAATATGTTTGGTTTTGAAGCTAAGAGAAAATGTTTTTTGATAAACATAATTTATTTCCCTTTTTAAACAATGTATGCACCAAAGTGAAACAGAAGAATAAATGAAGAGAGAGCTTCCATGCTAATTATATAACCATACTCAAAATCTTTTTTGAGGGTGGATGAGCCCTTCCTTTAATGAAATCATAACTAAGCTGTAAATTCCATTCATAATGTTCCTGTTTTCCTTCTGCACATTAGCATAAAGAATTAGCAGAGACTGAGTAGCAAATTCTGAGAGTTATTTTTTCTTTCCCTTTATGACAGAACAATGAACATACAAAAATTATACTAAAACTTGGAAAGAATTTAGTTTTATCCAGAAGTACTCTAAATTGAGTTTAGCCCACTACTCTGTCAATCGTAGCTGTTTCTACAGTGGCAGTACCAGAGCCTTGCACACGCAGACCCACCCTGGAACACCACTTCAGACTTTAAACAGAGCAGCCCTTCGAGCAGGCTGCTTCTTAGTCACCCAGCAAGCCCTGCCTCCAGGCCTTCTGCTGTGGGTGGATGTTTGGAGTGGTTGCCTAGCTAAGGCTCAGAGGAGGTCAGAGGAACAGCCGAGCCAGACACAGAAGGGCAGACGGGGCCCCATCACTGCCCAGCGTGATTCATGGTTCTCTGAACTTACCCCACTGTTTATACGATAGATATCCAGTCTCTTGCTGACAGGCTTTTTTTTTTTCCTTCTCTTAGAGGAAGACATACAATTCCGTTACCCTAAGTAAAACTGCAGTATTTTTAATGAAGATAAACTGACTGAATTTACTATAAAATTAGAAGTATAAATACTTGTAAAATAATGTTAAAAAATGGAAAGTAGCATGAATCAGAAAGGCTCAGGGGACTCCTCCCCCCCCCCCCCCCAAAATTATCACGGTTGCCGCTGAGATTTTGTTCTTCCTTTGCTCTCCGCACTAACAGGGAGACAGTGGGCACTTTGCAAGACGCTAAACAAACACTACCCCCGGTCACTCGGCGCTTCAGAGCAGGTACTCCTCGTTAGCCCGGCGGGGCCAGAGGCTCGGGGATGCTCACACGCCTCCCTGGTCGTCACGGGGATAAAGCCGGAGGGCTCCACGTCAACCCCGCGCCGCGGAGGCCGAACGTGCCCTCCTGCCCGGGCCCGGCCTCTCGCAGCTGCAGCCCCGGGGGCGGGGAAAGGCTCCGCTCCCGCAGCCCACAAGCCCTGCCGGGGCTCGCCAAGGCCCCGGGGCAGCGCTTTCCAGGGTACGGCTGTCGGGCCGCGCTGTCCTCTCAGGTCGGGCCGGGCCCTGCCGCTCCCCGCCGCCCCCCTCCGCGCCCCCCTGGCCGCACTCACTCGTCGTCCTGCAGCGCGTTCTGCTCCGTGAGCGGCCGCAGCGGAACGCGGCTCTCGCCGCCGCCGCCAGCCCGGGCCTGCGGAGGCTCGAAGCAGAGGGACAGCTTCGCCCCGAGATCGCCGCCGCCCCAGCCGCCCTTGTCGCG
>NW_020955819.1:0-18702 GCF_003031625.1 Empidonax traillii | reverse complement strand
TTTGGAAAGAAACATAGCGAGGAGCAAATGCGTTCCTTGTTAAGCATCTGTATACTACTGATGTGATTTAAAGGATTTGCATTCTATCCCACTCAGCTATAGCTTTTTTCAAGCTGACAAATGCTGGTGGGCAGAGGCATTCCAAATATGATCCTTTCAGTGTGAGTAAGGCAAAGGAGACCAGGGCTACTCTGAGTGTTCAAATGTGCATGCACTATTATTTTATACACTGGTTCAGTGATGTTTTCTGTTTCATTCTGATGAAAAATAAAAACGTTCGCAGAGTTTGAAGATGCTCTTCTAGAACACATATATCATCCATAGCCTTAGTCTTGGGAAGGAGGAAAAATGCTGAAACAGTAAATAGGAAAGAGGAGGAAATTCAACATATGTAGATGTAAAGGGATGCACATAAATACCGATCTACCCTAGCCAAAGTCAATTATGTCAACTATTAGTACTTGGGCATTTTTTGATTATTGCAGCTAGCACTGCAAGAACATTGACTCAGTGGGAGTAGCAATCCAAACTGTAAACACCATGCTAAATCCAGGGAGTACCATGTTTGAACAATGTGGACATTTTCAGTTCCCTTACCCTTCATCTTAAAAGGATGTACAGGGACGTACATGAATGAGAAGCACAAGGAATGGCAAGGGTGGCCATAAGGTATGCAACTGCTCCCAAAGAATTTTATATTGGGCTTTTCAAGAAAAAATGGAGACAAGATACAGGTCTGTAAATTAATGCATGGCATATAGATAATGATCTACTGCTGATTTGTCAGGGATATTAAATGAAACCATTAGGAGGATGGTTTCAAAGAAAGAAAAGAAAGCAGTTGTTTATAAAGCACGTAGTCAAGCTGAAAACTGCCTCGTGTCAGGTAGTTACATACCAGAACTTTACATCAAGTCCATTAACTTACAAATTACTAGAAGAAAAGAACATTATGGGTTAATAGATAAATAAATGATCGGGAAGTCCATGAAGTACAAATTGTGATTCCAAATGCTTTTTATAGGACCTTGTATCAGAGTCTTATATGGTTAAGCACAGCTTTCTGACACGTACGACTAGACCACATGCCCTCCATGACACGGCAAAGGCCTAACGTTGCATTTGAGAGATTCATCTTTACTGAATGCTGAAAGTATTTGGAACTCCACAAAGCTCTCCAATGTTAAAATTCTTTAGTATAATATGCAGAACTTTCTGTAACTGCAAACTGTTCTTTACCCACAGTGTGTTCTGAGCTGTTCCAATCTCAGATCAGCATGACAATAAAATGAATTCCTACCCACCATAATATCAATCTGTAAACTAATGTTTCAAGGATTAGTGTATGGAAGTAATAAATGTGAACATTTAAGAGAATACGCATCAGTAGGTTTAAAATTTTTTTATTGTGCTGCCAAGAGCCAAATTACAAGAAACCGCCTTACAGTTAAAAAAGTAAACAAGCAATCTGCTGAACCGCAGTGCACTCCGAGTGCCACATATGCATCTATTTTTTCAGAAAATTATATCTGCATTTCTCTTACAAGAGCACAACAGGAACCAAAGTAAAAGAGTGTAATGGATACAGCACATAGGATAAATCATATCTTTAAAATAATAATAATAAAATAATAATAATAAAAAACATTTTACACCATGTCCTATATCCTGCTAATATTTTCAGAATATGGCCTTGATTGTAAAACAAAAGCAAGCATTTACAATTTCTGGATAAAGACTGCTTACTCTTATGCAAGGAATGGATGTTTTGTCTTGACAAAATCTCTGCAGTAACTGGACAGAAACATCTCTGTTTCAATATCAGATTGAGTACAAAACACTGGGGAGACTACATTTTTTCTTACTGGTGGTTGGAAACTGAAGTTATATAAGCAGAAAAAATGTTGACCCTTAATGATACACCTATTTTTTTATTTGATGCAAACAGCTAGAACACCTTTTTGATATTCTAAAACAAAAAAAAATGGTTAATCTTCAGATTAATAAATTAGGTCATTATAATAATAAATTAGGTTTTTTTTTTTTTCAGTTTTAAAGTTCAGCAACCTCTGACCAAGTATTTAGAACAATACTTGAGAGTTCCTTTACAAAAAATACATTTTCTTTTCACATTAAGCATACTGGGTATCTGTGTCTCTTATGAGAAGCATTTGTAAAAGAAAAAAGGCAATGCACAAATGGGTAATTAGTATAAAAGTGCCAAGACCTGTTTGGAAAGTAACATTGTATTATACAGTCAGAGTTATAAATGAGGCAAGCTACAATAAACTTCCAGCTTAATGTGGACAATATTCCAGTAGTTGTTTCAAACAATTGTTTGAAAAAAAAAAAAAAAAAAAAAAAAAAAGAAAGGAAAAAACCTCCAAAATCCAGGAGCTGATGGTGTTAATTTATGGAGTTGATTAGTGCTGCATGTATATTGTCATCAGTGTCTCTAGCCAATGCATTCATTAAAAAGCCTTTTTAAGGCTAAGCAGGAAAAGAAAAATAAGAAACACCCTGAAATGTAGCAAGTAGCAAGAGCAACGCTTACTGCTAAAACCGTGCACGTACTGTACACACGCCAACACAAGAGTGCGCGCACACACACACACACACACACAAACACTTTCAAATCAAATCAAACTGTAGGTAGAATGAGATGCTCTTTTCTTGTCTTTCCTAAACTCACAAGCGATTAAGCATTGATATGGAATGCCTGTTATCTGTTTCTGCTCTGGGTAAAATCTCTCTCAGATAAAAATACATTCAACAAGAAAAAAAAAATAGAAAAAAATATATACTGTATACATAGTATTTTATATATACAGTATATATATGTATAGTGTATATACACATGCACGTATATATACATATGTATACCTACATGCATTTGTATATACATATATATACACAAACATACAAATACTTTTTGTTGTTTTTAGCATAATTATATTTACATAAATATTCCTATAATGCTAGAGTTTAAAGAAGCATGATCTCCTTTTTTTTCTGAGCTTCAAAAAAGGTGCTTGAGTAATATACAATTAAAATTAAGCAGCTTCCTAGCATGGAAGTAGTTTCTAAATCTGCATACCAGTAAATAAGAACATCAACAGGAAAAAAAAACAACCTTAAAACAGTCTCTTTTTTACTCTCTTGTAAGCAAGAGCTTTGTCCAACAAAAATAGTTTTCCTTCTCCTGTATGAACAACCAGAGATTGATATAAAATAACAAAACAAAACCACAACAGACAAAACAAACAAACAAAAGCCCCTGGAACTGCATGGTGTTCTTGACTTTTCCTTCCTTCCTTCAATACTGCTGTCAAAAGATCCAGTGCTCATATCAGGAATTACTTAGGCCTCAGTCATTTGCTAACTCTGCTGAAGTCTGGCTAATCTAGCCAATCAGCTTTGAAGAAAACAAAAATAAAAACAAAAAGCAGCACAAGGTATAATTTTATACATCCTTAATAAACCCACCCTTTATTTTCTGCTATAATCTTTTCCTTGCTATTTCATTAACTACTGCAGCTTCTCATCATATAGAAAAATATTTGCAGCTACACCACACCTGTGATGTGACAAATTCTGTTCTAGGAGTATATTACCGTAGCAACAGCTGGAAGAAAAAAAATCAGACCTTTTTGTATTTTTTTCATCTGGGGTTAGGCTTTGGGTGCAACAGATGCAATTTCAGAGCAACAAGGAAAACCACTATCCTGCTGCTCGGCAGTTTATTTTCTTCTAAAGCCAAGCATGACCAGCTTCTCTTCTATGAAGCTTCCTTTTACCTCATTGCCTATCCCTAGCCCCTGATTCCCCCTCCCAAAAAACCTCTATAGCTATGTTACAAGCAAATACATCTTAACAAGTTTTAAAACTTTGGTTCTAAGAAAACACTTGGTCAGTTATCTCAAGGAAAAGTGGGAATGCTTTTTCTGGCACATTGCAGGAGTCAGAGCTCATCCCAGTAAGGTCTTAGAGCTGTACATGTAGTCACAAATCCAATACAATCCACTAAGCAAGTGCACAATTCTAGTTTTATTTTAATAGCAGACTGTCTCTCTCTTCTCTCTTTCTTAATCCTTGGTAAGGGTGCAATTCTTCAAACTGTTTGATAGAAATTATCTGCCTGTAGGTTGTTCTGTTTCTGCATGCTGTAAAATCCACTGTATCTTGAATCCGGGTCTGCAATTCTTAGCATTCTCTGAGAACTGTCCACCTGGACCATGGTACCTTTCTTGCAGTCCACATACACCAGTTGATTGTTTAGGCAAGAAGGCTGTTAAAAGAGAAAGGAAATACTGAGTAAGTTAAACAATTTTTGTATTCCACACATAATTAAAAAAGTTCTTTTCGTTCAAGTCCATAAGCACACAACAAAATACAGCAATTAAAGAGTCTAGACTTTTCCCAAAGTTGGTAAATGCTTATGCCAGGCACAGTAACAGATCAACACTCTCCTTAGAATCACCATGTTTTATCTTCTGAATGGAGCTCCGCTATTCTCATATCCCAGCTGGGCGGGTTAACCGGTTGCTGAACATTTACAACAACGTTTTGTTCCTGGTTTCCAAAAAATGTGAAAGTCTGGAAACAGACAGAAACACAGCACCTTTGTTGGAGCTTTGTAGCAGGACACAGGAATCCACTGCTTTTTCTGATTGATGAGCAGGAGGATGATGATCAGTAACAGCGCTATCATGATTGGAATTGTCACCAAGGCAACAGAGCCGACAGAGGCATCCTCACTGGGGTGTGGCCCACTGCCACTTCGGTACTCTCCCTGGAGATGGTTCATATCTGGAAGGTAAGTGTGAGCATTTTTTAGCAATTACAAATGGGCCTTGGCCATAATGAAGGATGTAATTCTGAAAGTCTCAGTCATATGTCTTGCCACTCATATGAATTTGGACTTTCTCTCCTGAAATGTCACCTTATTTATAGCAGTTAGAACAACCCAAAGCTCATATCTTGTATAGTGACTATATTAGGCATGAAAAGGCCATCAAAAAAGAGAGGAAATAGCAGGAATATAAAGCACAACAACAAACAAATCTGACAATAACCTTTTAGCTCAGTTGTGTTTGCATCATCTTATCGGATCACAACAAAATTCCCACTTATAAAAAAAAAAATTAGACCATGTTTCCAGGCTGATGGAAGTCTTTTTTTTTTTTTTTTTTACCTTTTAAAACTGGTAGGACAATTATGACGTGTTTGCTCTCTCATCTGTTGAGACCATATTACAATACTTGCACCACTCAGTCTGTGAAAACAGACTGCTGGCAATCTTCTTAGAATGTAAGAAGTTTTGCATGTAATTGCAAAAAATGGTAATTTTCAATGACATCTAAAAAATTCCACGCTTTGCAGTGTGTATTTATAATCCCTAGGCCAGGATAGTTGCAACCCAGCTACTAATGCCCGTGAGAAATGAAAATGCTGTAATTATAGAAGTGTAAGGTTAGAACTTTGTAAAGCAGTTAAATTTCATGCATCCTTTCTCCAAACAATAGTATGCTATGAGATCATCCTCAGATTTAAAAAAAATACATACAAGCTTAAGTTGTCCTTCAATTAGAAAAGGTTAAAGACAGTGTCATAGAGTGTTTCCTCTTCCCTGGAATAATGATTGCAGCACAGTTTAAACAAAAGATACATTTACATCCTTAGACAACTTTATAAACTCTGTCTCATTATACCTGAGATGGGTTTTTTTTAAACTTTGACATTTGCCTATGATACATTTTAAGCTGTGGTACATGTTTTCCATCTTTGTTTATCAATAGAAGAAGATCAAATTAAGATTTATCAACTCCAGTGGTGGTCTTTCTAGTTTTTGAATCAGAAAAGACACTGCTGACTTTTTTTCTCATTCACTGTATTCCTAATTTTATAGAACTTCATAATACCAACACAGATGTTTCTTCCATGCAGAAGGTGGAATGATAATGAGACCAAATTGCATAAATGTAATTTAATAGACTGACTCATCTTTAATCAAAGAAAAATGCATGTAAGAGTTATGCACTGAAGAATATTCTCAGATAACCACCTTTCCAAAGCATTATATAGATGCTACCTGATTAGAACAAGTAGGTGCATTAAACATGGGGAATAAACAGGCCTCTGATATCCCAGTTGTGTCAGATTTTACCTCTGTGAATGTGGATTATGTCATTTTCACTCGGAGTTGGCCAGTTTGGTACTTCTAGTTCAATGTCTCCTCGATGATTTGTCTTCTCAATGGGAATGTTAGTGGGTTCAGGAACATACATCTCTGTGAAATGAGATAAATGTGTTTCACAAATTACAGGCTGCTTAACTTCTCAGTGCTGCTCTTAATTCAGGAAATACGCTTGGCCATCTGCAGTGCTTTGTCCTATGAATTCTTTTATTTGCTTCAGAATTTTCATCGTTATTAGTCTGGAATTTTGTTTAAAACTTGTTGCATAATGTATACAGGATACACGCCTGCTGCTATTATCATTATCCTAATGTGAATGGGATGATGGAGTGGTGAGGACAAATGTGCTTTTGAAAATACCATTTCAGAATACATGTTTCACTACAAGCTTGCTCCTCTGTGGTAATACAGAAAAAAAAAAAAAAAAAAAAGAAGAAAAAGAAAATACAAAGGGAAGGCTACATCTTTCCAGATGATATGTAAACAGTGTCTGCTGGGTTCTTTGCCTTCCTTTATTTGCAATTCTCAAAGCAGGGGAATTGCAAGACATGGTACTGCTGAATCTCTGCAGTTGTCCTGTCAGAAGTAGTTACCAGCTGACTAAGATGAGCAAACTTCTGCAGAAGCATTTCAGGACTTTAGAAACCAGTTGGAATTCTTATGTCCCTTGTGCCCATTGCCAAGACAATTTCATACTGCTTTTAAGCCAACTTACAGTGATAAATAAAGCAATGTAGTATTTGAAAAGTAATGAAGAGACTCAGAAAAGACAGAAATATTAATCACTGTGACATAATCTGCAAAGATGTAAGAATATTAATTTTCCCACTTCATTAACCTATTTCCATAACCTTGTGAAAGGACAAACCAGGGGCAAGCAACTAATTTTTGAGTTCACAGTTCTCAGAATAAGTGGAATTCAAACTATGTCTTTGCACAATGTGCCTGTTAAGAATATTAATTTTCCTGAAGTCTAAAACTTTGTTGTCTTTGTGGTACTGTTCAAACATGGACTGACATTCAAAAAACAATTACCCCCCCCCTTATTATTAGTCCTGGTAAACCAGCATCACAGTAAACTGGGTTGTAACATCACATTACCTGGACACATGGGACAGCAGCTTCCCTCCACATTGATGGGTTCAGCACAGGGGAGAGGTGGGCAGCTGACAGTGGAGCAGAGTGTCTGACCCTGCAGGCAGTAGCAGTGTGTGCAGCTGTCAATGTCCCAGCGCTCCTCATCTGCGTATGTTTTTCCACTGAAGTGGCAGACAACTTTCTTTGGAACTGCATCTTCTGTTGAAGGAAAACAGTGGTGTGATTATGCAGTAACGGGCAATTACACAAAAATCCGATTTCTTCCCCAAACATGGAAGTGAAACAATTGCTACAAAGAAATCTCAACTGTAATTAAAAGACCCTCTCTTCACCTTCCAGAAAATCTTTGTTAAAAAGATGTCATTTTTGCTACTTAATATACGTAATTAGACTGCGCTGCTTCTCCTCACTTTCTTAATGCAAGAGGCTAGAGGAAAGATGACTGGGACAAGAAATGATGATATAAAAAAATGCTGTGAAAAGAAGAAGAATTGATTCTTTTATATGTTTGACTATTTGAGACTTTAATTAAGTAAAAAACCTCCTAATTACCTAAATTTCTATAGCAAGGTTTAAGAAAGATGAAGTTAGTCTAGAATACTGAAAAAAACCAGATTAGGCAGGATGCCAAGAAGAATGAAGCAACTTGCAGATGAAATAACCAGAAGTGCTTAGATTATTTATTATTATAAAACACATTTGAAGAGAATCTGATCCTTCCCTGCAACTGCACCAACCCCAGGAAAAGGGCAATAACTAAACTCAGTACATTTTTTCACACTTAGTGTTATATAAATTGGAAATCAGTGTGATCTTTCTGCCTAAGCATTCAGCACACCATTTTTTTAATGTTGCATCCTGTGCAAGCCTTTTAGGTGGTCTGCAGTATACCTTCCATTTCACTGTGAAGATAGTAATGAATTGCTTAGCCTAGGAAGTTTTTTGCTGCTGTAACACTTTATAGATAATCAAAATAAAACCACAAAGCAGAAGCTCCAAAAGCCAAGCAGCACCTAATTTTCATCTTAGCTTCTTATTAACCTTATTTCTTAGAGGCAAAAATTATTATGATGAAACCTGCTGATGACATGAATTTGCACATTAAACATATGCAGGATGTTACAGAATGAAATCACAGACTTCTTTAACCATCAGATAAATTTTGGTTTAACATTCACACAGACTACATATTTAAATATGTCAGTTAGAGTTACCTCTCAAATATAAATAAAAAACCTTATTAAATAATGTGGCCTTTAGTAAAGGTTTTAATTAGTGACAACATAATAGACTGACATAATCTGGAATAACAAGGTTAGCAGTCAGCAGACCAGTGCTACAGATCTGGACAGAATAAATTCAAATGCAAAAGAAGATAATACTAATATTAGTAGAATTATCTGAAAAGCACAAAGGGTTTCGGAGATCCTTGGTATGGTTATGCCATAGCTTCCATGGCTGTAAGTATGGGTCTCAACCTCCCCAAGCAGAAGATTTTATAACTAAATGTTGGGTGCATATGGGAAAGGAAAAGTGGGAGGAAAAGGTGCAGAAAGCTCATTAGGTTTTTACCCAGATGATGTGCATGTTGACATAGAGCCAGTGGAGCCCTGTGTTAGTCAATAAGTAGATGTGGCTGGGGACGAGGGTGAGGCACACAGCCCAAACACTCCTCTCCTGATAATTACCTATGCAGACCTAAAGGTGTGTACTGCCTGTGCACTCAGGGCTGATTTGCTTCCAAAGTGCTACCTTGCCCCACTCAGGATACCTTCTTCAATTTAGCAGCTGGTTTGTTTGGAAAAGTCCTTTAACTTGCTCGGAGTTTTGCAAGTTTGTGAGGAACACATCACAATCTAATACAGTAAATAGTTTTTAGAAGAATGAACAAGGGTAAAATCACAATAGCAATGTTGCACCTTTAAACCTCAAGAGGAGATTTTTAAGTCCTAATACAGTATTATCCTGTGTGTGTCTCCTGTTTTGGTGTCCATCCCTATGCAAGTATAAACAAGGATGAAGATGAAGACCACAACACCAATAAGTGCTCAAGGATAATGGAAATGAGACTTGCAGTAAGAAACCCACATAAAAAACTGGAGTCCAGAAGACTGAGTCTAGCTCTGCTTGCTTCTCTCAAATTTCTTCTAGCTGTACTAGAAAATCAGTCTCATCTGCTAAACAAACAGTCATTGTTCTGTTTTCTGCAGAAGAGTGATCTTGTCTTTAACCAAATAGATACATCCCTTTATCATCTCTAAACTAGAAGGTTATCTTTCCAAATTAACCTTTCTTTGTAAGAAAAAAGAAGAATGTTAAATACACAGGATGATATTGAGGATTCAAAAAACAAGGCCTGTAAAATTTTGAATTTGAATTTATATAAACTGGATCCAGGAAGAACTAGAACCAGAACCAAAAATTATGCAGTGCTAAAAGCCTGCATAATTTTTGAAATTCCAATAAATGAAGAAAGCCTGTTTCCACAGAGTTTGCCTATGCCCAGGGAAGTGATTGAGTCACCACCCCTGAAGGTACTTAAAAGATGTATAGACAAAGCACCTGGGGATGTGATCTAGTGGCAGATTTGGCAGTGCTGGGTTAACCGTTGGACTCAATCTTAAAGGTATTTTCTGACCTAAATGATTCTATGATTCTAAGCACTTTATCAACTATTACATGAAAACAGTGAGGAAGAATCTGTACAAAGATGTTCTTCACAGTTCTCAAAAAATGAAGAGCTGACCATTAAGAATCAGGAAGACAAAAATTAGGTGCACAACCTGACTAGTCGTACATGCAAGAGTATATAGTTCATAGAAACCATAAAAAAGTTAGATTTCCCATGAATTTCAGTTATTTAGACCACAAAACATAGTACAACTTGGATTAATGAAATGTATCATAATTGAAAATCTTCATATCTGAGCATTAATTAAAATCTGGCTTCTCTATTTTGTATTGCTGATCAGTTGCTACTAAAAAAAATCATTATGCTTTTATTGCTCACACATTTAAGTATTTCTGATATTATGCAACTATAAAGGATTCAAAGTCAATTAATTAAGGCCATATCTACATGTTCTGTGTATATATTTGCAAATGACATGCAAGGTGTAGGCAAAAAGTTCTAGAGGTTTCATTTTTGTAGTTCACGGCACTAGTCCCTTCCTCACCCAAAGCATTCTCCACTACGGTATTAAGACTCGTGTTCTGACTCTACTGGTTTGATTGCCCAACTCCGCATACATTCTGTATTTTTTTAATGTTAAAATGTTTTCTGAATTAAAATTCATTTTTATGGTTCAAAGTCAATTACTGGAAGAAAAGCCTGCGGAAAATCAGTTGTTGAAAAATTCTAAATTCTCCCCATTTTTTATGCAAACCACGAGAAGAAATAGTCATAGGATAACAAAGAACTTTCCCCTCAAAATGTCCTCATCAGGAATCTAGGTATGGTTCCAAAGGCAACGGAAAATTGGATATTTTGTAACTTTTTCAGACATTCTTTCAAGGAATTCCTTGTACATCATATAAAACTGTATCATCTATTATTAAAGACAGTTTATCTGCAATGAATTAAATATTTCAACAGTTGTATCAATGGTACATATCTGAAAGTACTTCACAACCTTTCTGACATGTTTCCAAAGGAGAACTGTATTGTTTATAGATGGGCAAGTTGATTCACGTGTTCAATTTAATATTTAAAGCCTGTCAATTTTACTATATTACTTTTTATGGAACTCTTGCCTACTGTATCTCCCCCTGCTACTTTTGGATGAAGGTAAGTAAGCTCTGAATGCTTTTCAACAATGCTGCAAAGACTTAATTTCAGCAAGTACATTATCCAATTTTTCTCTATTAGCAGCTTCCATTCTACAGCCTCTGTACTTGCTATGAACTCACAAAAAAAGTAATCTTTAAATAAATACTCTTATTCAACATACAATGAAAAAGTGATCAGTAATATCAAATTCTGCAACTTTAAAAATGCCTGGCAATTTTCACTATCTACAGCATCCATCATTTACTTTAGCTCCAAATCCAAAACCAGTGCATGGCCCTTAATTCTTTATGCATTTTTTAGTACTTAAAAAACACATATTTTCCCTATGTTTTTTCTCAAAGATATTATCATTAACAAATTTCCATTTTTTTTCCCCAGTATTTCAATTTAGATGCCTTATTAACAGTTCTACATGCCATGGAAGTTCATAATGCTTCAGCTTATCTTCTGCAGTCATAATTAATGTTTTCCTCATATTATCACACAAATCTTGACATACCATATATGTTACCTGGCCAATTTTCCTTTAAATAAAACAATTTCTGTGTAATGTCTTCATCCAATAAAGTGTATTACCACGATTTCAGGAGGATGTCCTCTCGAGTTTGTAGGCAAATTACAGGTATATCTCCATGCACTTCTACCTAAAAAACCACAAATCATGATCCTCCAAGCTCCCTACGCAGATTTCACTCTCCAGTTCAACTGAAGGCACAAACTGCTACTCCCCAAACCAGGGGAACATATTTCAGTTTGGGAATAAAACTTCTTTCTTACTCCCGAGAAGCGAGCAGCAAGTTAACTATTTCTATTTGCTCACCAATACAGTAAGGACAACATTGTCCCTTTCTCAGAACGGGTCTCTCACAGGATACCGGTGGGCAAGACTCAGAGTAGCATCTAATCACACCATCCATGCAAATGCAGCTAGTGCAGACATTGGGTTTCCAGGACTCAGCTGTCAGAAAAATATCTCCTTCATCGTTTTTGCAGTAACTGGGCATGCTCTCGTTGCTTGATGAGGAGGGCTGAAGAGGCTCATCTGTAAATATAAACAGATTAAGTTATTTAACATACAGTGGCTAACTAACTTCTCTCATAGTTCCTTAACGAAGAGTTCATTCACTCTTTAGGAACACAATGGAACACGCTGGCTCACTACTTCAACAAAACTAGGACAGAGCCTCATGTCTTTTCAGTCCTTATATGTGATGAAGACCTCATGATGTGCTCTAGCATAATATGTAGACCTTCAACGAGTTTCCAAAAAAAACCAAAAACAACACCCAACCCCAAAAAACCAACCCAAAACACATTGAGAAAAGGACAGCAAAGTGAAAAATAATCACCATCAGAATCAGCACCTCAAAAAGCCACTCTGAATGCTCTGCATTGCAAGGTATATAGGAATTAATCTTAAACAAGAGAGATTAAATTTTAAACCTACAACTTGAATCCCAGCTTCTACCATGACAGTCCAAATCTTAGAATGATGCAAAGTGAAAAGCTATTATGCTGCTGTCACCTTCACTAGTGGACTTAGATGAGCTAATTATATGGAGTTGAGAAACAAATGGAATTTGATCAGGCTGCAGCCTGATGCCAATGGGTTTCCTTTAATTGTCATGCCTGCCTGTGGAGGAGACATATTTCTGCAATTAAGCTGTATCTTAAAAGACATTACAAAACAAGAAAGAGGACTGTATGTGCAGATAAGGTATAAGAAAAGGAGAAGAAATGAAAGGATTCATAAGAGCATTCATATCAGGTTCTCAATCTAACTGCATTTATCTATGACACTAAGCTCATTATATAGCCAGTGAGGTAAGATCAACTCCTTCAAAACAGTATTTTCAGCATTAAGTAATCAATTAATATATTCAGTATTAATCAAATGTTCGTTGTTATTAACAATGAGAAAAATGGAAGGCAGCAGAACTTAATATTTGCAGCAGAACTGGCTGCAAATATTTTCTCAGAAAAAACCTCCACACCTGAAACAACACTGTAGCAAAACCTAACAGCAAAACTTAATTTTTCTTTTTAGTTAAAGTAAAATTTTTAGATTTTGGTTTTAAGAAAGACATATTTTCTCAGCGAGTTTACATATAATTCACAGGTCTGTAGTAAATTTCCACTGCAAAAAAACTCCCCCATTTGTTACATAAAATAGGAATTCATGTTCATTTATAATCAAATATCTTTTCTTGGGGGAAAGCAAATCCTGTTATCTTCTTTACACTGTGAAGCAGTCTAAGAGGAATCTGGCACACCTGCCAGGCTGGAATGCTTTGATATTATTCAGCTGCCTTCAAGTCACTCTGAAATCATAGCATGTGAAGGTAAAAGCAAACAGAAATATTTTTGAGACTAAATCCCAAATAGACAAGATAGTAATAAATAAGTTCAAAAAAACCAAGGCATGTAGAAAGGAAAAGAAACAAGCCTGTATCTACTTAACACTTTGACTGCTTTCAAAGTTTCTCTAATCCTGCATGTCTCCATAAACGAGTGCATGTTTCCAGTGCATATTTCATAAACCTTTCAACTAAGGATTCTGGTTCTTGCAACCCTTACATTATTAGATTGCCTTAAAAGATGTTCAAAGTTCAGGGCCACAGCTCCTCTTTACACTTTAGATCTCTCTTGCACATAGTCAGGTTTGGCATTTGAATTAGTGGCCTGCAGGCTCTCACTCCTCACTGCTTAAAAACAAAGGCACCTCAATAACCACCTGTGCACAAACAGAAACATTCTTATACTGAAACATCCTATTCTCACATCAAGAAAGGGCTCTGATAAAATCTGGTTGTCAGCACATACCCGGGCACTGTGGACAGCAGGAGTCCTGTGTGCGGGTGGGGTTTTGACAAAGAAGAGGTGGACAGACTTCAGTCTCACACAGGACACGTCCACTGTGGCATGTACATTGTGTGCAAGAATCAATGTTCCATGTCTCTCCTTCTACAAAGTATTCCCCACCAGGAGCATGACAGATCGATGGACTGGTGAGCTCTGGCTTCTGCACGATTATTTCATCTGGGAAAAACAGAATTGGAAGACAGGCAAAATCAACTGTTACTCTAATAATTAACAACTGTACCCAAGATTAAGAATGTCTGTTATTGCTGAAAATATATTTCAATAATGTTATTACTGAAAATACATAACAAAACCAGCTATAAATTATTCTTGATGAAGATCTTTTGACTTTATGTCACCTGCATCTCATGAAAAATGGGAAAAAGATAAACAAGAAAGAACTTGAGAATCATTCTGAAAAAAGAGCAGTTAATATAAATCAGATGTAACTTTAAGCATATTTAGCATTTCAGAAAAAAAATCAAACCAACCTGTGATGTAGGAATTCCAAGAGGTAACTGTAAAAATTCTACTCATCAGACAGTTTTTTAACTGCTAAATGTTAGCATCAGTGCAGTTCCTGAAAGGATGAGTAAGTATGCTTCTCTGGAATTTAGGAAGTCCAGGTTCAAGTCAACTTTCCCAACAGATACGTCTCTCTATCATTTGATGCCACATTAAAAAAACCCATCCAAACAAGAACCCACCACAAAAAAATAAAAAAACTCCGACCCATCAGAACAGAAAAATACAGAATCCCACACCCAGCCCCCTAAAAACGTATAAGCATTTAACACCGATAGAAGTGCTTCATCAATGTTGCACAAAAAAGAGAAAGAAAAAAAAAGAAGGGGACAAAAAAAAAAGAAATCTGCCATCTTTGAAAACTGGACCCAAGGAGATGCCACAGTGTGTAGACTCATATTTTCAATAACTGTATCTTACCAAATGAACCTTACTTCCTTTTCAAACAATTAGTTACGTTACCTCTGCCGCCCTGGCTAAAAGATTCACCCCAGCAGTTTAGAGAACAGATTTGTCTTCCTTCATGTTAAGAAAGGAACTGAAACTGTTTCCCTTGTTCAGCATGAGGGTCCTTCAGCCTCTGGGACATTAAAAATGGGGGAACTCTCTTTACCTCTTGGTGTATTGAAAGAATAAAAGAATCCTACCCTCCACCTTGAGGTTGTTTAAGTACTTATCACCAAGAAAAGGTTATGCCACAAACAGCATGTTTGTAACCTGCTTAAAACGCTTTGAAAACTACCCCACATAAGGTGCAGTAATGGTAGTAATAGTTGCCTGCTTACTATGCTGTTTCATTTGGACCTGGAATAGGTTCACCAGCTTTTCCCAGGCACTGTGTACAGATATCGAGATGCCTCACACAGCATGTTTTATTCAGCTGCGGAAGCCATGAGTTTGAAAGCTACAAGCTGCAAAGTGAAGTTTCAGGCTTATAAGTGATGTCCTTCAGCCTGAATTCAACCCATTTAACATTGGACAGCTAAGTTAGGTGCCTCTGTTAAGAACTGAACTGCATCATGTTTCCTGTGCTATAAATGGAGGGGACGAGAAAGTGACTTCCCTAACTAGGCTACATCTCTAAACCACTTTCAGAAGGTCCATCCGTCTCTCCTACTTATTATAATGATGCCTAATGTGAACATCATTCTAATCCAAATATCTTGGTTAAGGAGAGAAAAATTGAGCAGATAGCAGCCCCTCTAGTTATTTAGGCAAGCCAAAGCCCGCAAAGTACACCTGACTTCTCTTCAGCTCTGCTGTACTTGTCTGGAGAATGGCTTTTGTGCCCTTTGCTCTCTGACGCTGCCACGTGGAAGACACACAACTTAATTGTTCTCATTTCTGGAGAATGATCACTAGAACTCAAGGAAGCTGACTCTGGCTGATCTGACTTTATTCACAAAGTACTAATGCTTTTCTTTCAGGGAATTATTTTATCTTTCACTGATTTGCTTATGCTATGTTTTTCCAATTGCTTACATTTATGAACCACATACCTGATTCAGCAGCATTTACCCAAAATGAGATTGCTAGTCTGCTGCCTTGTCAGCCTGTTTGATTTTTATTTCAGCTGGAACAATATATTACATTTTATGCAATGACATCCTAACTCACCATGGCAAAGGCAATGCTAATTTTTTTCTGGAAATTTTCGGAGTCATCTGCTTTGCATTTAGTTCTCTGCAAAGTCACAGGCCTGTTTTGCTACAGCTCATATACTGTTCTTAATCAAACAAACATAACCAGACATCACTGCTGTATGTATGGTATTGCTAATGCCTCCTTAGCAGCCCTGATAATGAAATACCATTACAACTAAATCGCTACAACTTTGCAACTAGTATTGCAAATTTACTACTGCTAACCTGAAGGAGCAATTAGTCAAACAAATATACACTTTCTGCATAGCACGGTTCTGCAAAACATTATAAATTAATGGCTTTCTAAATCTTACATGAAACCTGGAACTTTTTACAAACATTGTGATGAACCATTTAAATCTCCCCATTTATAGAAGCGTGGTTATAAGGAACAGTGTAGCAGTTAAGGTATCTTGCTCTGTTGAAGGCTAATTAAATATTGAATTGAATGTAACCACTTTTTTTAGTCTGAAAAACGACCTCTGAGAGCTGCCCCTACCCTGTTGATAGGTTAACATTGCAATTCAAAACTCGGTACATGAGGACTGCTAATTATTTCAATATTCTTATGGCAAATACATTTGAATGACATGCTCACAGGCTCACAATTCCAAACTTCATTCCTATCTATTAAAATCCATGATATTTATTTAACATCATCAGTGGGGAATCAATACATTGCAAAATAAAATTGGAATTACATTTGTAAAAAAATATAAGACCTCAGTGGGGGGAAAAAAACCCACACTGAGACGAATTTGGCCTTATTCATATACTTATATATGCAATCACTTCAAAATGCGGTCTCTGTCCTAGCATTGTAAGAGTTTACAACAAGTATGACTTTGCTAACACAGAAGCTAGGTGACCAGTGTCTTGAAAGCAGACTCAAAAAGGAATGGACTCTCAAAGTCTCTCAAAGGAATGTCTCTCAAAGGAATGGACTGCTGGGTAAGCAACGGTTCTTTTATAGGAGACCAACATCACAACATTAAAATTTTGAATCTTGAGTTTATCTAATGCAAGAACTGACATGCTAACCTATCCCCATCTATATGAAGTATACCATCGCCTAAAATACTACACAAATCATTGTGAAAAGGCTGAAAAAGAGACAAACCTCTGAAGTCGTGCATCTCTCTGGGGACTATATTTTTCCAGTTACCACAAGGTGTGAACTGGATTGGAGATCACCATTTGTCTAAGCAATCTGAAGAGATCGGTTATCTTAGGTCATAGGAAGAATGTGCTTTTCTGTGTCACTTTCAGAAAGTGGATCTGGCTATTTATTTTACCCTTAGGGTTTCCTGTTCTTTACAAAGAATGTGAAACAATTCATAATCGCTTATATCCTCCCAGTGCCGTCCTACTGTTCTGCTATTCATAAAAGTTTCATGAGCCTCAGTTGTTCCTACTTGTAACATGACTTTCAATAAAACCACAGACAGTATCACTGTATTACAAATTAATGTATTTCTCACATAAAATACTGTAGAAATAGTTCTGAAAACAGAGAGCATTATTCTTACACTCTACCCACACTTTTTCATAGATGTTTTTCATATTAACACTTACTAAAATTGTATTGGAATGCAACATGAGTTGTACTTGGCCTTTCCACTGAAAGCGTTGAAATAATCTACAAGAGCCTTCCCTCAGAACACAGAATCATAATGTTCAATTACTTAAGACACTTGTTTGTGTACACCTTTGAGGGGTTGTGAAACATAGATCAGGAGATAAATTTTAATAAAACTCCACTTTAAAATAAAAAAAAAGAAAATGTAACGGCTTATTACAATATTTCCTATCATAGATAACAGACTAGAAACTTGTACTAATTTAAAGATTCAAGTGTGTAAAAAATTAACAAGTTAGGACCCACAACATGCATATGGTTTAAATTTTTAAATTCCTATTTTTCACAGCTGAGATCTTAATGACAGCAAGTCCGCATGTTATATTTGGGCATAGAAACCTTCGCCTGTACCTATTACCGAATGATGCACGAGATTATTTTCATGTATTAGGAAATAGAACATATGTGAAATGAAACCCGATTACAAAGGATGTAAAAGAAAAATCATGTTACCTGGACATGATGGACAACACTGCCCCGGATGTATGGTGGGGTTGCCACAATTAGGAACGGGGCAGGTGATCAAGGCACACATTTCCCGTCCGTTGTGGCAGTAACATTCCCTGCAGCCATCGTGCCAGCTCTCCTCATTCTCATGTCGGCGCCCATCCATTGATAGGCAAGATCCTGTTTTAACAGGAGGCATGAGAGAAGCCGTTGCCTCTGCACAAAATCAAAGAAAAATGAGGTGTCCTGATAAGCATCTGTTGCTTAGGAAGAAGCACACCAATTTCACGCCTGGATTGCATGTATTTTTAAAGCACATATAAGACCAAGTTCTGTCATTTACACTTAGAAATAAAGTAACGACACACAGGAAACAATAAAAGGTATACGAAAGGGGATGATAGGATGTAGTAGAATTCATTTCCTTGGAAAATATAATGATTTCTTTCTGCTGAACCTATACTATTTTTTAATCACCCAGAAATGCAGTACTGTCCATATA
>NW_020955818.1:407762-414109 GCF_003031625.1 Empidonax traillii | reverse complement strand
CAGCAGTATCTAATGGGAGTGAATTCCTCAAGCCAGGCTAATGGATTGCAGGGACCTCACTTTCCCTCTGTCCCAACTCAGTTCTTTCCAGCTTCATTGGGGACTTTAATTACTTTTTAGTTAGTTGGGCTGATCGGGTAGGCTGCTAACTAACCCACTGGTTACCTGCAGCCTCTCCAGGACCTGGCAGGTGAGGGATGGGAGCTGATAGAGCGAGTCCAGAGGAGGCCCTGGAGCTGCTCCCAGGGCTGGATCCCTCTGCTCTGGAGCCAGGCTGGGACAGCTGGGGGGGATCACCTGGAGAAGAGAAGGCTCCAGGGAGACCTGAGAGCCCCTTGCAGGGCCTAAAGGGGCTCCAGGAGAGCTGGAGAGGGACTGGGGACAAGGGATGGAGGGACAGGACACAGGGAATGGCTTCCCAGTGCCAGAGGGCAGGGTTGGATGGGATATTGGGAAGAAATCCTTTACTAAGAGGGTGGTGAGGCCCTAAAACTGGAGGCTTGACCTCCTGACAACCCTGGGGCACCTCTCCCCTTGGGCCATGGCCATGTAGTGTCACAGGGGAGACAGAAGGACATCTCCTCCAGATGCCAAGGAGAACTACTCGCTCCCTGGCCACCGGCTGTTTGTCCCAGTGTCCTGGTGTCCATCCCGTTCCCACACAAACCTTCACATTCCCATCTGGCCTCCCTTTCCCAGCGAGCTGCTCTTCTCCTCTAAAGCCCAGCCAAGCCCCCTCTTGAAAGGGGAGCACAAAGCAGCAGCCTGGAGTTACTGCCTGGCGTGGGAATGCTGATCCCTGCGGCCTCACTGTGCTCCTGGGCTGGTGTGAATTAGGTGGGTCTCGGGACAGGGACTGTCTGCTGCTGGGGGCTGTCAGCAGTGCCCACGGGCAGCCCACCAAGGCTGGGCCACAGTGTCCCAGACACTGCCAGGGAAATCCCAGGGCGAGGAGAGGGGACACACAGACCCAGAGTGTGGAAAGGGGGGGAATGAACTGCCATCAGGAACGCTGGCATGAGAGCTGGGCTCTGTGTGCAGCTGGAGCAGAGTGCTGCCACCCTGTCTCATCCTCCTGGGACAAAGGACTTGTCTGTCCCAAACTGGAGCTTAATGATGAAACAGATGTGTTTAATGGGAATTGTAATGTTTTCTACCAGTGATATGGTACCAAAAGCCTCCTGCAGTGGGCTGGGGTCTGCAGGAGCAGTGGGACAGGACTGGGGGCTGCACCACGGGGATAATCTCCATCCAGATCCCATTGGCTGCAGAGCCACTGTGGCCAGACTGTGCTGGGCTGGGAGGAGGGGGCTGCAGACACTGCTGGGCGGGGAAATGGGGTGACCTGGGACAGCATAGACAGGTAGTGGCTGTGGAAAGCAGGAGGAGCTGGCAGTGGTCACCACCTTCCCATTCATCCAGCTGGGCATTAATTAGTGGGATTAATCAATAGACACAGGCACAGCCATGCTGGGATGCCACGTGTCCTGTGTCCTCAGCACAGGCCTGGCTGCAGAGGGTCATCCGGTGAATCCCACTGTTCCAGGGGATGCTTCCTGCTCTGCCACAACCACAAGGACAGGCTGTTCCTCCTGGGTTTGTTCCAAGGGAAGCATGGCATCTGCTGGGATCAGACCAGGCTTTTCCCTGGCCTCTGCAGTCCTCGGTGCCGTGAGCAGGTGAGCGAAGCAGTGGGGCTGTCACTGTAGTGTCTGTCCCCTGGGAGCATCCCCAGGGCTGGGAGCTGGCACTGCCACCCCTGCCCGGCCCTGCCCCAGCCCAGCACCTGTGGGTGCTGATGGTGTGCGTGTGGTCACAGAGACAGGTTGAGGTGCTGGTTCTCCCATCCTTTCCCACTCTGGTTCTTCCCAAGGTGTGTGTCGAGCTCCCTGATCCGTGACATAGTGTGACAGGAGGGTCACCTGGGCGTTGAGTGTGCCAGGTGTGGGGGTGACACACTTTAAAGCTGTTCTCTCTGAGCTTGGAACAACGAGCACTTGGGGTGTTGTGTGTCTCAGGCTGGGTTTGAGCAGCTTGGAGGGAGCAATTTTGGGCTTTTCCCTCTAAAAGAAGGAACGTTTGGACAGTCTTCTTAATCCAAGAACTGAGATTTAAAGCTAAAATGCTAAAAACTATAGAGTGCTTTGTGAAGTCACTGAGGTGTGAGTGGGTCCCTCTGACGAGTTCTTCCAGGTAATTTGGGAGTGACTTCATCAGTGAGGTCACAGGACATGGGTCTGGTTCCGGAATGTGGGTGGTCAGTGCTGGACCCGGCTCATGCCCCCTGTGCCCGCTGTGCCCCAGCACGGTGTGTGACAGGTGGGACCCGACTGGTGCCATGGGATGGCTGGCAGAGAATTTAGGGCAAAACCAGCCCTGGAGAGGGGTGGGCTGCAGGGCAGCAGAGAGCCCAGCATGGGCACGTGCCAGCTGGCCCTGGTGGGCAAGCAGGATGCCAGGGCAGCAGCTCCACGGGGAGTTCCCAGCAGGGTTTGAGGAATACCCACGCTGCCAGTAGTGCCCTTCCCAGCACCCCACAGCCCATGTGCATCCAGCCCCATTCCCAGCGAGCCCCCATGCCTGCCCCAGCCCGTTCCTGCTGGCAGTGTCCGTGGCAGTGCCCTCACAGCCGCCCCTCTGTGCCCCCCAGTGCCGGCTACAATGGGCAGAGGCGCCCGGCCCGCGCCTCCCCTGGGTGGGAAACGGAGGATCTGCGGCTCCAGTGCTGTCAGCACCAGCCCAAAGTCAACTTTATATTAAAAAAAATAAGCCCAAACAATACAAACCCCATAATCGCGCACAGTTGTTGGCTTTTTGGGGTTGGGTTGGGGTTTTTCTCCCCCCCTCTCCCAAACCAGAGCATGTGAATGTGACAAGGCAGGGATAACACAGCTCCAGAACTATCAAAGAAGTTACCAAAAATCCAGCTGTTCCTAAGATCATGATGGAACAGCCCATAGCAAGGAGAATTAAAAAAAAAAATGAAGAAAAAAAAGCTGTTTTAAAGCTGCACATTGTTCGTGCCCGAGTTGCAGGCGGCAGTAATTGAATACAGTGGTAATTGGACATTGCAGCTTGTGTTTGTGACTCCTCCTGGCCAGCCCTGGACCTCAGCATTCCCTTAATCCTCTGCCATCCAAGGGGGCTCTTCTTTCCCCCCGAGCCTGTCCTGCTTCCCGCGCTGCATCCTGATGTGCCAGAGCTTGGAGAGCTGCCCGAGCGGCTCATTAGCAGGACTCATTTCCCTGTGTCCAAGATTAATGAGGCACAGCCACTCCAGATGCTCATCTCAGGCCAGGATGGAAATGTGAGTCCCAGGAACTGCTCTGGGAAGGGAGGGGGCTGCTCCCAGCTGGTGGTCTGGCAGGGACAGGCAGGGATTTCTCCTCTTATCCCACCTGGAACCTGGGAATGAGTGAGCGAGGTCTGAGAGTGTCCTCAAAGAGGAAAAGGAAGGAGAGTCATGATGGAAGAGCCCAGCTTCCAGAGTGATCCAAAGCCTCTGGCCCGGGCACTCTCCCAGGTCTCCTTCCAGGGTCATTTTGTAGGCGAGAGCTCCCTGCTTCCCTCTCTGTCCTCCTCCCACTCCAGTCTGCAAATCACCCTCCCAGAGAAGTGGAATTTGGGCTGGGAATGCTGCCCCAGCCCCTGCCTCTAATTAAGGAGAAGGGTTTGTTACCACTGGGCCATTAGCAGGGTTTTCCTTGGGGAAACTTCCCAAGCATTCATTCCTGCTCATATGGGAAAACAACAGTTTGTTGTGTTAATTGCAGCTGGTGTTCCCAGTGAGCATCCACACTATCCCAAGCACTGCATCCTCTGCAAAGGTGTTGCATCCCGAGGGTGCTGCTCCATCCCTGCTCCTTTGTTGTCCCAAAATTTACCTGGGATGGTTCAACAGGCAATGCCAGGTTTTGAAACATATTGGCAGCAACTAGACTGGCCCTGAAGTGGCCAAATTACTTTAAAAATTAGTATATTATTTTGTGCAGGCATAATAAGGGCACAGAAAGCTGTTTGGTGGGGAATGCTATCCTGGTACTGACAGGAGGCAGGGGGAAGAGGGCAAGCAGGGAGGAGCTCCACTTGGCACAGAATTCCTTGTGAAAGGAGCATTCCTCTGACTGCTGCTTCCAGATCCCGCTGGAAGTGCAAGGAGACAAGTAGCTTAATTAACTATTGGAAATCCAGTTCATGTTGTTTCTTTTTAATGTCTTTTATGATGGGGTATTTCATCCCACCTGCAGAATTCTGGTGCAGACAAATAGCCTGTCCTCCTCCTCCTCCTCCTCCTCCTCCTTCTCCTCCTTTTCTTCCTTCTCTTCCTCCCTTATAAATTGGGTGTCTGATCTTGGCTCCTTTCCTGGGCAGCAAAACTCCGTGTGCTTTCTCAGAGCCATCCAGCCAGTCCTCTGAGCTAAAAATGCAGGAAGAGGGCACCAAAATGGAGCTATTTGGAGTTCAGGTTACTTATATTTACTTGGCCAGGCTGGAGATCTGCCAAAAGCAAAACCAGAAGAGATGGAAGGAACACTTGATTGCAACCCAGCCCGCTTCCTGAAGAATCCATAGGGGATGGATGGAGATCTGCCCACATCAGTGTGATCCCAGTGGAGCTGCACAGGCTGTTGGTCCAGCAGGTCTTTGCTGTCTCTGTGAGCAGTTTCCATCCTGCAGAGCTGTGGGAATTCCTGCTGCAGCATCCAGAGGATCCACAGCCCAGCATGGCAAGGGCTGACTGGGACCAGGGCTCCGGTGCTTCCCTCTGGGCAGGCAGGTACCCTGGAAATGAAAGGGGAAAGGCAAGTAGTTTCTGGATGAGAGCTCCTTGCAGCCTCTCTCTCTGTATTTCCATTAAATTCCTGGGAATATCCTTGCCTGTGACCCCAACCCTCTGCCAGACTTCCCTGATGGGAATCAGCACAATCATTTTGTATGGAAAACGTGCAGATCCACGCAGGGTCCGCTTGTGCAAGCTGTGTTTCCACAGGAGAGCGGGATGAGCCCGAGCTCCTTCGTGCCAAGCTCTGGGAATCTCCTCTTCCAGCTGCCCTTTCCACCTGCGGGTCACTGCAGCCCAAATCCGGAGCTGGGACAGCCCCAGTGACGCCCACAGTCCTCTGCTGGAGAACCCAGTGTGGCATCCCTCCTTCCCAGGCTGCACGTGTGCCCAGGTGGGAGCTGTGGTTGTGACTGGGATCTGGGAAGCAGCGTGGGAGAGAGTCGGAGCTGGCAGGGAGACGGGCAGGAAATGCCGTGAGTAAATCAGCCTGAGTCATGACTAACGGGGAGCGTGATACGTCTGCAAATATTAGAAATGTGTAAACAGAGAGGAGGGAGAGGGATGGTGTCTGGAGTGATTGAAGGGAGTGAACTTTTGGATGGAAAAATGTAGGTCAAGTATGAAGGAAAACTTGTAGGCAGCGAGATAAGTGCTATAAAACAACCTCCTTGGGAAACACGAGGAAGTCCCACTGATGGAGATGTTTATCCTAAGCCAGACAAGGCCTGGCAAACAGGCTAAGCTGGAGGGATGGACTTGGAGTGTCTGTCCCAGATGGGGCTGGGCGTAGGGATGCAGATCCAGACCTTGAAATATTCCCTCCCCCTTGTGTCCTCACACTCTGGTTCCTTCTCTGGAGCCGTTCCACTGTGTCCCAGTAATCAACATCCAGTGGGGCAGGGAGAAGAAGCAGGACCACAGCTGTGTTCCCACGTCCCAGAGGAAAACCCTGGCCGTGGGGATTGGGACTGCTCTGAAATGCTCACTCTGGTTCATGTCCTGGTTCCCATTGAACTTTCTGTGATGAAAGTTTCACCAAAACTGACACGCTTCCATGAAAACTCTGGTTTTCATGATTTGGCATTTTCCAGGGAAAAAAAAGAAACTAAAATAACTTGCCAAGAATTTCCCAACCAGCTTTAATCCTGAGACACCACCATGATCCAAACAAGTGATGATAAGGATCTATGGAAAACATGGGGAAACAAAGAAGTGATGGTTTCAAAGCCTCCAGAAAATGAAAATGCCACCGAAGAGAGGAGCATGGGGTTTCTCCAAGCACGCTGAGGAGGGAAGCTCATTCCCTTTGAATCACAGGGAGTCCTTTCCAGCTGCTTTCAAAGGAAGTTGGATGTGGTCATGGAATGACCATGGTGCTGTCACTGGTGCCCAGATGAGTTCATAGATGAGCTGGAAGCAGCACGGAGGGGGTGCCCTTCCCAGTGGTGCCGTGGCTTTCTTGCAGCCTGAGGAATGATGCTCACCAGGAGAAACAGGAGCTCTCCTTCCCTCACTGCTACAGCCAGCAGAGACAAACAGCTTCCACCCGTGCCTGATGCTGGGG